>NC_066562.1:3582131-3627131 GCF_024679095.1 Eriocheir sinensis | reverse complement strand
AAGCCAGACTAAGAGGAAAGGAGAAGAGAAAGGTGGTTGGAGGATTTTTAATGAGTGAAGGAGGGAGGAAAGGAGAGGAGGAAAGAGGAAAGAGGGTTAGGAAACTTCTCCCTTCCTCCCCTTCTTGAATCAACCCTTTTTAGACCTAAAGGGAAGCCTCTAAAGGAGGAGGAGGAGAACGGAGAAGAGAAGAATAGATGAAATAAGAGGAGAAGGAAGAGGTGGAAAATTATAGAAGCACAAGATAGAAAAGTAAACGAAGTAAAGGGAAGAAAAATAAAGTAAAGGAGAGAATAATATGATAAAGTGATGGGAGAAGAGAATGAGAAGCGAATGAAAAAGGGAATAGGAAAAGGCTGACTAAAGGGAAGAAAAGAAGATAAAGTAAAAGAAGAAAGGTAGGAAGAGAGGAAATGAAGAAGGGAGGGAAACAGACCTCCTCCCATTCCTCCTACCTCCCCTTTCCCTTCTTCCCTTCCTGCCCCTCCCTGCCCCTTCTACCTTCCCTCCTTCCCTTCCTGCCCTTCCCTCTCCCTCCCTGCCCCTTCTACCTTCCCTTCTTCCCTTCCTGCCCTTCCCTCTCCCTCCCTGCCCCTTCTACCTTCCCTCCTTCCCTTCCTGCCCTTCCCTCTTCCTCCCTGCCCCTTCTACCTTCCCTCCTTCCCTTCCTGTCCTTCCCTCTCCCTCCCTGCCCCTTCTACCTTCCCTCTTTCCCTCCCTGCCCCTCCCTCTCCCTTCCTGACCCTCCCCCTTCCCTCCTTCCCTTCCTGCCCTTCCCTCTCCCTCCCTGCCTCTTCTCCCTTCCCTCCTTCCCTTCCTGCCCTTCCCTCCTTCCTCCTGCCCTCTCCCTTCCCTCCTGCCCTTCCTGCCCTTCCCTCTCCCTCCCTGCCTCTTCTCCCTTCCCTCCTTCCCTTCCTGCCCTTCCCTCTTCCTCCCTGCCTCTTCTACCTTCCCTCCTTCCCTTCCTGCCCTTCCCTCTCCCTCCCTGCCCCTTCTACCTTCCCTCCTTCCCTTCCTGCCCTTCCCTCCTTCCCTCCCTGCCCTTCTCCCTTCCCTCCTTCCTTCCCCCTTCCTCTTCCTCCTGCCCCTTCTACCTTCCTCCTTCCTTCCCTTCCTTCCCTCTCCCTCTCCCTGCCCTTCTGCCTTCCTCCTTCCCCTTCCTGCCTCTTCCTCCCTCCTTCCTCTTCCTGCCCCTTCCCTCCTTCCCTCCCCTTCCCTCCTTCCCTCCCTTCCCCCTCCCCCTTCCTCCTTCCCTCCCTGCCCTCCTCTCCCCTTCCCTGCCCTTCTCCTTCCCTCCTTTCCTCCCTGCCCCTTCCCCTCTTCCTCCCTGCCCCCCTCCTTCCCTTCCTGCCTTCCTCTTCCTCCCTGCCCTTTTCCTTCCCTTCCTGCCCTTCCTCTTTCCTCCCTGCCTCTTCTACCTTCCCCGCTTCCCTTCCTGCCCCCTCCCTCCCTGCCCCTTCTACCTTCCATCCTTCCCTCCTGCCCTTCCTCCTTCCTCCCTGCCCTTCCCTCCTTCCTGACCTCCCCCTTCCCCCCTTCCTTCCTGCCCTTCCCTCTTCCTCCCTGCCCTTCTCCCTTCCCTCCTGCCTCTCCCCTCCCCTCCTCCTCCCCTCCCTTTCTCCCGTCCCTCCTTCCCTGCCTGCCTTTCCCTCTCCCTCCCTGCCCCTTCTCCCTTCCTTCCTTCCCTTCCTGCCCATCCCTTTTCCTCCCTGCCTCTTCTCCCTTCCCTCCTGCCCTCCCCCCTTCCCTCCTCCCCCCTCCTCGCCCCTCCCCCCCTCCCCCCTTCATATAATTAACAGCTGATCGCTTCTTCAATATTTTTTTTCTCCTTTTCAATTTATTCTGGCAGGAGGTGAGAGCCGGATCCTTGCTCTCTCTCTCTCTCTCTCTCTCTCTCTCTCTCTCTCTCTCTCTCTCTCTCTCTCTCTCTCTCTCTCTCTCTCTCTCTCTCTCTCTCTCTCTCTCCCTGTTGGGCACATCGTTTTGTGTGTGCAGTAATAACGTTGCCTATAATATTATCTCTCTCTCTCTCTCTCTCTCTCTCTCTCTCTCTCTCTCTCTCTCTCTCTCTCTCTCTCTCTCTCTCTCTCTCTCTTGTTGGGTATATTTTTTGTGTGTAAATAACATTGCCTATAATATTATCTCTCTCTCTCTCTCTCTCTCTCTCTCTCTCTCTCTCTCTCTCTCTCTCTCTCTCTCTCTCTCTCTCTCTCTCTCTCCTGTTGGGCACATCGTTTTTGTGTGTGCAGTAATAACGTTGCCTATAATATTATCTCTCTCTCTCTCTCTCTCTCTCTCTCTCTCTCTCTCTCTCTCTCTCTCTCTCTCTCTCTCTCTCTCTCTCTCTCTCTCTCTCTCTCTTTTTGTGTATATTTTTTTTGTGTGTAGTAATAACGTTGCCTATAATATTATCTCTCTCTCTCTCTCTCTCTCTCTCTCTCTCTCTCTCTCTCTCTCTCTATCTCTCTCTCTCTGTCCTCTCTCTCTCTCTCTCTCTCTCCTGTTGGGCACATCGTTTTTGTGTGTGCAGTAATAACGTGCCTATAATATTATCTCTCTCTCTCTCTCTCTCTCTCTCTCTCTCTCTCTCTCTCTCTCTCTCTCTCTCTCTCTCTCTCTCTCTCTCTCTCAGTAGACTTTTTCATCTAAGTTTATGTTTGACAGAGTGACATTTTAGAAGGGAGGAGGAGGAGGAGGAGGAGGAGGAGGAGGAGGAGGAGGAGGAGGAGGAGGAGCGTCAGGTCGGTTATACTATCAGTCTTATGGCACCGTTTTGCTATTATTATTATTTTTTCTTTATTAAGACTTTTTTTTTAGGTTACTTTTTTTGTTTTTGTTTTGTAATTTCGACGTAAAAGGAAAATAAAATGTGATACTGTTGTTGCTCCTATTTGATCTACTACAACAACAACAACAACAACAGCCAATACCACCCCAAATAATAATAATAATAATAATAATAACAATAATAATAATAATGATAATAATAATAATGATAATAATAATAATGATAATAATAATGCGTGGTGTGTGAAAGAGAGTGGGATGAGTTCAGAACAGAATGAAGGGGAGAAAGGAAGGGGAGAGAGATGATGAAAGCGTGAGAGACAAAGAAGGGAAGGTGAAGGAGATGAAGGAGAATTGGAAGGAGGAAAGAAAGGGGAAGGGGAAACAGCTGAAGAAGGGGAAACTATGAGGTGATGAAGGAAGTGAAGGAAAAGAATGGGTGAAGATAAAAGAAGGGGGTAATAGGGGGTTAGAAGGTAGATTGTGTGGTAGACGAGGGGAATTTGAGGAGGGAAAGGAAAGGGAAGGAGGAAAGGAAGAATGAATAGAAAGAAGAGATGAAGGTAAAAGAAGAAGGGAAAATATAGGGGAACGAAGGAAATTTGAGGGTGGAAAGGAAGAGAAAATGTAAGAGGAAAAGTGAGGAGAAAGTAGGTGGTATTGAGGGAAAGGAAGGAAGGATGAAGGGAAAGAAGAAGTGAAGGTGTGATATTGAGGGAAAGGAAGGAAGGATGAAGGGAAAGAAGAGGTCAAGGTGTGGTATTGAGGGAAAGGAAGGAAGGATGAAGGGAAAGAAGAAGTGAAGGTGTGATATTGAGGGAAAGGAAGGAAGGATGAAGGGAAAGAAGAGGTCAAGGTGTTGTATTGAGGGAAAGGAAGGAAGGATGAAGGAAAGAAGAAGTGAAGGTGTGATATTGAGGAAGGAAGGAAGGATGAAGGAAGAAGAGGTCAAGGGGTTGTATTGAGGGAAAGTAAGGAAGGATGAAGGGAAAGAAGAGGTGAAGGTGTTGTATTGAGGGAAAGGGAAGGAAGGATGAAGGAGAAAGTGAGGTGAAGGTGTTTTATTGAGGGAAAGGAAGGAAGGATGAAGGGAAAGAAGAGGTGAAGGTGTTGTATTGAGGGAAAGGAAGGAAGGATGAAGGGAAAGTAGAGGTGAAGGTGTTGTATTGAGGGAAAGGAAGGAAGGATGAAGGGAAAGAAGAGGTGAAGGTGTTGTATTGAGGGAAAGGAAGGAAGGATGAAGGGAAAGTAGAGGTGAAGGTGTTGTATTGAGGGAAAGGAAGGAAGGATGAAGGGAAAGTAGAGGTGAAGGTGTTGTATTGAGGGAAAGGAAGGAAGGATGAAGGGAAAGAAGAGGTGAAGGTGTTGTATTGAGGGAAAGGAAGGAAGGATGAAGGGAAAGAAGAGGTCAAGGCGTGGTATTGAGGGAAAGAAAGGAAGGATGAAGGGAAAGTAGAGGTGAAGGTAAAAGAAGGGAGGTGAAGGGTCACATGTGGGTAATGGTGTCTTAATGCTTTTTACCTAATTATCTCTTGCCTCCTTCCTCCCTTCTTTTCTTCCTTTCCTTGCTTACTAGAGTTTACCTATTTTTCTCATTTTTATTTCTTGTCCTTTTCCCTATTTTCCTTTTTTAATTCGTTTGTTTCTTTCCTGTTTCTTCATTCCTTAATTATTTTCTTTTATCCTTCTTTTCCTTTTCTCTTCTATTTTCCCTCTTTTTTTTCCTTCTTTTAGTACCTTGTCTTCGGTTTTCCTTGTTACTTTCTTCCTTTTCTACTTTATTTCCTATTTTTTTCTATTGTATTTTCTGTTGTTCTCTATTGTATTTTCTGTTGTTCTCTATTGTATTTTCTGTTGTTTTCTATTGTATTTTCTGTTGTTCTCTATTGTATTTTCTGTTGTTCTCTATTGTATTTTCTGTTGTTTTCTATTGTATTTTCTGTTGTTTTCTATTGTATTTTCTGTTGTTTTCTATTGTATTTTCTGCTGTTTTCTATTGTATTTTCTGTTGTTTTCTATTGTATTTTCTGTTGTTTTCTATTGTATTTTCTGTTGTTCTCTATTGTATTTTCTGTTGTTTTCTATTGTATTTTCTGTTGTTCTCTATTGTATTTTCTGTTGTTCTCTATTGTATTTTCTGTTGTTTTCTATTGTATTTTCTGTTGTTTTCTATTGTATTTTCTGTTGTTTTCTATTGTATTTTCTGTTGTTTTCTACTGTATTTTCTGTTGTTTTCTATTGTATTTTCTGTTGTTCTCTATTGTATTTTCTGTTGTTTTCTATTGTATTTTCTGTTGTTCTCTATTGTATTTTCTGCTGTTTTCTATTGTATTTTCTGTTGTTTTCTATTGTATTTTCTGCTGTTTTCTATTGTATTTTCTGTTGTTCTCTATTGTATTTTCTGTTGTTTTCTATTGTATTTTCTGTTGTTCTCTATTGTATTTTCTGTTGTTTTCTATTGTATTTTCTGTTGTTTTCTACTGTATTTTCTGTTGTTTTCTATTGTATTTTCTGTTGTTTTCTATTGTATTTTCTGTTGTTTTCTATTGTATTTTCTGTTGTTTTCTATTGTATTTTCTGTTGTTTTCTATTGTATTTTCTGTTGTTCTCTATTGTATTTTCTGTTGTTCTCTATTGTATTTTCTGTTGTTTTCTATTGTATTTTCTCTTGTTTTCTATTGTATTTTCTGTTGTTTTCTATTGTATTTTCTGCTGTTTTCTATTGTATTTTCTGTTGTTCTCTATTGTATTTTCTGTTGTTTTCTATTGTATTTTCTGTTGTTTTCTATTGTATTTTCTGTTGTTCTCTATTGTATTTTCTGTTGTTTTCTATTGTATTTTCTGTTGTTTTCTATTGTATTTTCTGTTGTTTTCTATTGTATTTTCTGTTGTTTTCTATTGTATTTTCTGTTGTTTTCTATTGTATTTTCTGTTGTTCTCTATTGTATTTTCTGTTGTTTTCTATTGTATTTTTCTATTTATTCTCTATTGTATTTTCTGTTGTTTTCTGTATTTTCTGTTGTTTTCTATTGTATTTTCTGTTGTTTTCTATTGTATTTTCTGTTGTTCTCTATTGTATTTTCTGTTGTTTTCTATTGTATTTTCTGTTGTTTTCTATTGTATTTTCTGTTGTTTTCTATTGTATTTTCTGTTGTTTTCTATTGTATTTTCTGTTGTTTTCTATTGTATTTTCTGTTGTTTTCTTTTGTATTTTCTGTTGTTTTCTATTGTATTTTCTGTTGTTTTCTATTGTATTTTCTTCCATCATTTTTTCCAATGTATCCTACTCTTTATTTTTCCTCTTCTCTATGTCATTCTTTGATCCTCTTTGTTCCTTTCTTCTTTCTTCTTTTCTTCTTATTCCTATTTTCATTTGGTGTCATTTTTTCGCCTCTTACTCCTTTTCTCCTTCATTATTTTCCTTCATTTGTGTTTTCCTCCCCTTCTTTATTCACTGCTACTTTCCTTCTTTTATTTTTCCTTTTTTTCTGCATTTATCATTTCTATATTATTTTCTTGCAATATCTCTCATTTCCTTTATATGCTATTTTCCGGTTATTTCTCTTGCGTTCTTTCCTCTTTTTCCTCTCCTTCACTTCCCTTTCTTTTCTTTTATTCACATTATTTAATCTGCATTTCCACTCCTCTGATCCGCCTTTCCTTCTTTCTCCCATTCTCTTCCTTTTCTATGTTTTTCTTCTCCCCCTTACCTTCTTCCTCTCTTCTTCCTTCCCTCCTTCCTTTCTTTCTCCTCTCCCGTACCCGCTCCTTTTTCATCTCTATTTGTTTTCCCTCTCGTCCCTTCTCTCCTCACCTCCCTCCTTCCTTCTTTCTCGCTTTCCTTCCTTCCTTTCTCCTCTTCCCCCTCACATGTTCCTTTTTCTTCTCTTTTCGTTTTCTCTCGTTCTTTTTTTTCCTCACTTCCATTTCCATTCTTTCCCTCCTTCCTTCCTTCCTTTTCCTCCTTTCCTTCATTTTATTTTTCCTTTTCTTCCTTCCTTCCTTGCCCTCCTCGCCTTGGTTCCTTCTTCTTTTTGTTTTCCTTTCCTTATCACTATTTTCTTTGCCTCCCTTTCCTCTCGTTCCTTCCCCCCTTCCTTCTTTCTCTCTCCTTCCTTCCTTCTCTCCTTCCTTCGTGTCAATAAGCGGCGGCAAAGTTGGCGTTTTCAATATGTATAATTTTTTTCTATATCTTCGAAACGGAAATTACCTTGTGGGATTATAGGTGTAAGGGGGGAGGGAGGGAGGGAGGGAGGGGTGGATGGGAGGGAGGGAGAGGGGGGGGGTAGATGGGAGGGAGGGAGAGGGGGTGGATGGGAGGGAGGGGGTGGATGGGAGGGAGGGAGAGAGAAGGGGAAGGGAGGGAGGGGGTGGATGGGAGGGATGGGGTGAGAGAGAGAGAGAGAGAGAGAGAGAGAGAGAGAGAGAGAGAGAGAGAGAGAGCTTCTGTATATCAAGACGTCACTGCCGCCTTCTCCCTCCTTGTAATTGGTTAAAACAAGACTGTCACCCTCCTCCTCCTCCTCCTCCTCCTCCTCCTCCTCCTCCTCCACTTACCTCCCTTCTTCCTCAGGCTTCCTTACCCTTTACACTTTACCTCCCTTCTCAATATGGCGCCTTTACCCTTCTTCTCCTCCTCCTCCTCCTCCTCCTCCTCTTCCTCCTCTTCTCCTTCTTCTCCTTCCCTCTTTCCTTCTCTTTCACGTCCTCGTTCTCTTTCTTCCTCTTTTTGTTATCATTTTCTTCTACTCCTTTCTTTTTTTGTCATCTTGTCTTCTTTAATTTTTCCCTCTTTTCCCTTTCCTCTTTCCTCCCCTTTCACGTCCTCGTTCTCTTTCTTCCTCTTTTTGTTATCATTTTCTTCTACTCCTTTCTTTTTGTCCTCTTGTCCTCTTTAATTTTTCCCTCTTTCTTTTTTAATCCTCTTTTCCTGTTCCTCCTCATTCTCCTCCTCCTTTCCCCTCTTCGCCTCTTACCTTTCCCTCTTTCCCCTTCTTGTCCTGTCTCTTCTCTCCACTTTTTCCCTCTTCTTTTCCTCCTCCTCTTCCTCTACCCCTTTCCTCCATGTTCCTTCTGTTCTCCTTTTCCTCTTTTCCTTCTTTCTTCTCTTCTTTCTTCTCCATTTTTGACTCCTTCCTTCTTCCTCTCTTCTTTTACTTTTTCCTTCTCCTCTTCTTTCTTCTCCCTCTTTAACTCCTTTTTTCTTCCTCTCTTTTTATTTTTTTACTTTTTCCTTCTCCTCTTCTCTCTTCTCCTTTTTTACCTCCTTCCTTCTTCCCCTCTTCTCTCTTTTCTTTCCTTCTCTTCTTTGCCCTCCTTCACTTTTGTCCCACCTCCCTTCCTTATCTTCTCTTCTTTCTCCTCCTTTTCCTCCTCTTTATCCTCTTTACCTCTCGTTCCTCTTCCTTCCTCAACTTCTTCCTTCTCCTCCTCATCTCCTCTTCTTTGCCCTCTCTTCCCACTGTCCCTCCTCCTTTCGCAACTTTCTCCTCCTCCTCCTCCTCCTCCTCCTCCTCGCCGCCATTGTTCCTTCCCGCCCTAATATATTCAGCCAAACGCCCAGATTCAATTAAAGGCGTCCCCGTGTAAATACAAGACGCCTGCTCAAGGGTGGACGGGATGACTTGCCGATGACTTGACGTGGAGGGGGAGGGAGAGGGGGGGGGAGAGGAGGATGGGTCGTTAGGGAAGGAGGGAGGAGGGTGGAAAGGGTGGAAGGTAGGGAAAGGGAGGCTAGGTGGAACATATTAAGGGAGTGTGGAAGGGGATGATAGAGAAGGGTGGGATGGAGAAAGGGTATGTGGAAGGGTGGTTAAGGTAGATGGGTATAAAAGAAGGGAGAAAGGGTGGAAGAAGGGTGTGTGGAAGGGTGGATTTGGTAGGAAGGAAAGGATGTAGGGAGAGGAAAGTAGAAGGGAGGGAAAGGGAGTCTAGGTAGGAAATAAGGGAGGAAAAATGGATAAGGTAGGTGGGTATAAAGGAAGGGAGAAAGGGTAGAAGAAGGGTGGATTTGGTAGGAAGGAAAGGATGTAGGGAGAGGAAAGTAGAGGGGAGGGAGGGAGTGATCATTAAGGGAGAAGACACTTAAGGGAGAGTATAAAGTGTTTGAAGAAGAAGAGGAATGGAGAATCACTTAAAGAATAAAGAGAAGATGAAGGGGAAAGAAGTGGAAGGAAAGAAGGAAAGGAAGACATGGAAGAGAAAGGAAGGGAAGAGGACAAACCTGATAAAAGGGAGGGAGAGAGGGAGGGAGAGAAATCTTGAGGTCAAACTAGGTAAAGAGGGAAAGAGAGAGAGAGAGAGAGAAATAAAAGATGGTAAAGAGAGAATGAATAAAAAAGTAATAGGAGGAATAATTAAGGAAGAAGAGGAGGTAGACGGGAAGATGAAGTGATAAAGGAGGAGAAGAGATGAGAATTAGGGAGATAGTGAAAGAAGAGTCGAGAATAAAGATAAATAAATAAATAAAGAAAATATAAAGAAGGGAAAAATAAAGAGAAGATTAAGAAGGAGTAGGAAGAAGAGGAGGAAGACGTGGAGATGAAAAAGATAAGAAAGATGCTGAGAAAAGAGAATGAAGAAAGAAATTAGGAGGGAAAGGGAAGAAGGAGAAGAGAGAGAGAGAAGAAGAAATTATAGATTGAAAATAGGAAGAAAATATGAGGAAAGAAAGAAGAAAAATCCACTAGAGAAAGAGAAAAGGAGGAGGAGGAGGAAAAAATAGAATAATTAGAGGAAGCAAAGGAAAAGAGGAGAACAAAGACGAAGATGAGGAGGAGGAGGAGGAGGAGTTAAAGGAAGAAGAAGAAGAGGAGGCGGAGAAGGAAGAAGAGGAGGAGGAAGACAAAGAAGAAAGGAAGGTAGAAGGGGAACATATGGAGAGAAAGGGGAGGTAGGGAGGGAGGGAGGGAGGAAAGGAGGGAGGGAGTTTAACTTTGAGGAGGAAAGGGGGAGAAGGGTAGAAGAAGGGGAGAGGGTGGCGAAGGAGAATGATTGGAGAGGGAAGGGAGGGATTGAAGGAGGGAGGGAGGGAGGGAGGAAGATCTTGGAAGAACTGAGGCGGAGAGGAATGCACTGTGGAAAGGGGGGGAGAGAGAGAGAGAGAAAGCAATCGTAGAAACAGCGAAAGTAGAAGAAAAAGAAGATAAAGAAAAAAATATTATGTTAAAACGAAAATGGAAAGAAAAATTTGGATATAGATAGATAGATAGATAGATAAACATACATTAAATAATACATATGTAGATAGATAAATAGATAAAGATAGATAAATAAGGACTTGAATAATCGTTTTAGGACAGACAGACATGGGAGGAAACTGGAGATAAATTTCTACATCCTCGGAAGAAATGGAGGGAAAAAAATGCCTCCGTCCCTCCTGACAGGTGTGAGCGGCAGGCAGGTGACCGGAGACTGATTGTTGTGGCGCCCAGGTGTGTGTGTGTGTGTGTGTGTGTGTGTGTGTGTGTGTGTGTGTGTGTGTGTGTGTGTGTGTGTGTGTGTGTGTGTGTGTGAAGAAAAATGTAAAATGTATTGTTTGAATGGAGGTTACAGGAGGGAGAAGACGAGGAGGAGCAGGAGAAGGAGGAGGAGGAGGAGGAGGAGGAGGAGGAGGAGGAGGAGGAGGAGGAGGAGGAGGAGGTGTGCTGATGTAAAGATAATTAAATTAGTAGTAAATGCTTAAGTTAAAGGAAGATGGAAAAGGAAGAAGAGGAGGAGGAGGAGGAGGAGGAAGAAGAAGAAGAAAAGGAGAAAATAATAAAGAAAACGAAGAAAGGAAAACCAATCGACTAACAAAATACGGAACAAGAAATAGAAACTGGAAAAGAGGAGGAGGAGGAGAAGGAAGAAGAGGAGAAAAAGAAAAAGAAACGAAAAAGTAACAAAATAGATAACAAGAAACAGAAGAAAAAGGGAACAAATTAAATTAAAAGTAGTAGCAGTAGAAGAGGAGGAGGAGGAAGAGGAAGAGGAGGAAGAGGAAGAAGAGGAGGAGAAGGAAAAGAAGAAGAAGAAGAAGAAGAAGAAGAAGAAGAAGAAGAAGAAGAAGAAGAAGGAGGAAGAGGAGGAGAAGGAGAAGAAGAAGAAGAAGAAGAAGAAGAAGAAGAAGAAGAAAAAGAAGATGAAGAAGAAGAGGAGGAGGAGGAGGAGGAGGAGGAGGAGGAATGTTGCACCATCACGCACCTCCAATATCACTCACATTGAAGTGATAAATCTGACAAGAGGTGACGTCCGGCCTCCTCCTCCTCCTCCTCCTCCTCCTCCTCCTCCTCCTCTTCCTCCTGCTCATATTCCCACTCCTTCTCCTCCTCCCTTTCCTACTTCTCTTATTCTTCTTTTTCTTCCTTCCATCTTCACCTCCTCCTCCTCCTCCTCCTCCTCCATCTCTCTTCTTCCTTTTTTTTTCTTTTTCTTGTTGCTCTATTTCTACTCTTCCTCCTCCTCTTCCTTCTTCTGCTTTATCGCTTCTTTTATTCGGGTTTCTTCTTCGCCTCCTCCTCCTCCTCCTCCTCCTCCTCCTCCGTTTTGATTAATGGAGGAAGACGCAGGAGACGCCGGGCCTCAATTTTATGCGTGACGGCTTAACCATTTATCAGTTGGACATCACCCCCTCCCCCCCTTACCCCCTTACCTCCCCTTATCTCCCCTCACCTCCCCTTACCTTCCTTGTACTCTCCCCTTAGTCTTGCCTTAAGGTTTCCCATTACGTCTACTTTTCCCCTCCCTCCTCCTCCCTTACCTTCCCCTTACCTACCCTTAATTCCCCTTACCTTCCCCTTATCTCCCCTTACCTATCCCTGCCTTCCCTGTACTCTTCCCTTAGTCTTCCCTTAAACTTTCATATTACGTCTATACCTTTCTGCCTATTCCCCCTTCCCCTTGTATCTCTCCTGCTTTACCCATTTTTACCTACCCTTTTCTACCCATCCTTACCTCTCCCCCTTACCTTCCTTCACTCCTCCCTTGCCTTGAATTTCCCCATTACTTAATTCATCACCTTCTTAACATTTTCTCTACTTTTTCTATCACCATTTTTCTTTCCTTCTTATCTCTAATTCTTCTTTTGTCTTTCCTCTTCTTTCCTTCTCATCTCTTCTAATCCACGCAATTCATTTCTCTTGTGTCCTTTTTACCTATGTTTCCTTCCTTTCTTCTTTGCTTTTCTTCCTTTCCTTCCCTTCCTCATCTTTTAATTCTTCTTTTTTCTTTCCCCTTCCCTCTCTCATTTCTTCTTTTCCACCTAATTCATCCTTCTCATGTCCCCTTTACCTCACTTTCCTTCGTGTTCACTGTTGGAAGGAAGCAAAGTAATTAAAAAAAAGGGTTAATTAAGAAAACTCGCAGTGGCAAATATGATTAAAAAAAGGGAAAACAAAAGATAAATGTGATTGAAAAGGGATAATGCAACGTAGAAGATAATCTCTCTCTCTCTCTCTCTCTCTCTCTCTCTCTCTCTCTCTCTCTCTCTCTCTCTCTCTCTCTCTCTCTCTCTCTCTCTCTCTCTCTCTCTCTCTCTCTCTCTCAACAAAATGTGGTCGCCGGCGTTGAATTATTTCACGCCGCGACTGTGGAATTATGCCGCGGGGAGGAGGAGGAGGAGGAGGAGGAGGAGGAGGAGGAGGAGGAAAGGGGAGAGTAAGAACAGAGAATTGATAGGAGTGAAAAAATGGGAGGAAATGGAGGAGGGGAAGGAAGGAGGTTCAAAGGGTAGGCGAAAAGGGGAAGAGGAGGGAGAGGAAAAAAAAGAGGAGGAGGAAGAGGAGGAACGAAGAGAGTAAGAGGAGAAAAACAAGAGGAGGGAAAGAAGGTGGAAGGAAAGAGGAACTGAAGGGAGAAAGAAGAGGAAAGAAGGGAAGAAGAAAAGGGGAAAAAATAGAAAAGAGGGAGGGAAAAAGGGAGAGGAAAAAGAGAGGGAGAGATGGACCCCTTAAACCCATCTATCCTTCTATTTCCTTTCTCTCCCTTTCTCTCCCTCTTTCTTCTTAACCCCTCACCCTTTTTACCTCTTCCTCTATCCTCTTCCTAACTGCCCCTTCCTTCTTTTTCCCTCCCTTTTTCTTTTATCTCCCTTAACCCTTTTCTCCCTTCACCCCTTTCTCCCTTTACCCCTTTCTTCCTTTCTTTCCTTACCACTGTACTCTCCCTTACTTTCCCTTTCAGTTTCCCCTTTCTTTCCTCTCCCTGTCTCCCTTCACCTTTTTCTCCATTTGCTCCTTTCTCCCTTTGCCCTTTCTCCCTTTCTTTCTTACCACTGTACTCTCCCTTACTTTCCCTTTCAGTTTCCCCTTTCTTTCCTCTCCCTATCTCCCTTCACCTTTTTCTCCATTTGCTCCTTTCTCCCTTTGCCCTTTCTTTCCTTCTTACCACTGTACTCTCCCTTACTTTCCCTTACAGTTTTTCCTTTCTTTCCTCTCCCTATTTCTCTTACTATTTTCTCTTCCCTTTCTCTTTCTCTACTTTTCTCCCCCTCCCTCTCCCTTCCCTTGTTCAAAGTACTCCTGCCTCCCCTTTCTTTTTTTTATTCTCTCCCCTCTTCTTCCCTCTTTCTGACCCCTTTTCTTTTCCTTCTCAGTTTTTCTTTATCCATGTCTCCATTCTTCCCTATTTCTTATTTCTTTCTCGCTTATTTTCTTCTTCCTTTTTCTATTTCTCATTCCCTTTATTTATCACCTCTTCTATTCCCCTCCTTTACTGTTTCCCTTTTTTCTTCCACTTTCCTTTCTCCTCCGTCCCTTCATACAACTTATACTTCCTCCCTCCTCCTCCATTCTCCCATTCCTTCCCCTTCCCCCTCCTCCTCCTCCCCTCTTCACCCCTTCCTCCCCACTCCCTTCCCCCTTCACCCCCTTCCTCACACCCTCTTCCCTTTCTCTCCCCTTCCTTCCCACAATACTTTCTTTCTTTCTCCCTCTTCCACCTCTATCCCCCCCCTTCCCCTTCCCCCTCCTCCTCCCCTCTTCACCCCTTCCTTCCCCACTCCCTTCCCCCTTCACCCCCTTCCTCACACCCTCTTCCCTTTCTCTCCCCTTCCTTCCCACAATACTTTCTTTCTCCCACTTCCTCCTCTATCCCCCCCCCCCCTCCTCCTCCCTCTTCACCCTTCTTCCTCCCTTCCCCCTTCACCCCTTCCTCACCCTCTTCCTTTCTCTCTCCCCTTCCTTCCCCCAGTACTTTCTTTCTCCCTCTTCCTCCGCTATCGCCCCCCCCCCCCTTCCCCTTTCACCCCTTCATCCCCCCCACCCTCCGAGTCGCAGCCGCTGTTTCGAGTTTCATTTTTTTCTTTCCAAGTTTTGCTTCGCCGATGGAAAATGTGTCGCCGGCTCCGATTATTGTTATGGAGAGAGAGAGAGAGAGAGAGAGAGAGGGGACAATAACAGATGGTCAAGCCGATGGACTGAAATTTTGCCGAATGCCTCACCCCCCTTCCTCCCCCCTCCGCCCTCATTCACCCCCCCTTTCCTCCCCTTACCTCCCTCCCTCTCTCTCCCTCTTACCTCTCTCCTTCCCTCCCCCTCCTTCCATGTCTTAATCATCACTGCTATGAGAGAGAGAGAGAGAGAGAGAGAGAGAGAGAGAGAGTGAGAGTGTGTGTGTGTGTGTGTGTGTGACGAATTATAAACAGACAGACAGGCAGAGATGATTTTCCTAAAAGCTTGTAATCTGCAGAGAGAGAGAGAGAGAGAGAGAGAGAGAGAGAGAGCAGTCCCTTGTGTCTCAATCACCGCCGCTCTTTAGGACTTAATCTGTGCGGCCAAATTAATACACACACACACACACACACACTCTCTCTCTCTCTCTCTCTCTCTCCACACTTTCTATAATAATGAACGACTATTGTCTTAAAAATCGCTTATATATTATTACGAACTACAAAAAAAAAAAAAAAATCTTACAAAACTCTTCGTTACATTATATTTTTCACACTTTATTTTATCGCCCTTTATCGTGTATGTCTTAAAATCACTCATCAATTATTTCCATCAATGTTTTTTTGTCTTATTTTCCTTTTTTAGTCATTTTACTTTGTCTTTCTCTAATCTTTCTATTCGCTCTCTTCTTCGCCCTTCCCTCCTTCCCTCACTCAATTCCCTCTTTCCTTCTCTTTCCTCCTCTTTCCTTCTTCTTCCCTCTCTCTGTTTATCACGCTGTCTTTCCCCCCCTTTCTTATACCTGCCTTTCTTTTTTTCTCCTTATAATATATTTCACATTTTTTTATTATTTTTAAGCTTCTCTCTGTCTCTTACTTTCTCTACGTGTTTATTTCTGTGTCTTTCTTTTTCTGTTTTTTCTTCTTATAATAATTCTGTCTGCGTTTTCCTCAGTCTGGTCTTGTGCCTGTCTGTCTTTCATCTCTGCTCCTAGTTAAAAATCCCTAAAATTTCTTCTTCATTCCTCCTCACCGGTGTTATAATGAATGTGCAGATACTTTTTATTATGTCTTAAAGAGATGAAAAAAGGAGAAAAATAGACAGATAGATAAAGAGTAAGACAGAGGCTGGAACAGAGACAAAGATGACAGACAAATTAACTTTAAAGACAGCAACGTAGACTAAAGCAAACAGATGTAAAGAAGAAAAAGAAACACAACCACACAAAGAAACAGACAAACAGTAACAAAGGCTGACTGAAACAAGAGATAAAAGAGAAATAGACAGACAGAGAAACATATATGAAAGAAAGACAGACAGAACCAGACTCACAGACAGACACATAAAAAAACATAACCAGACACAAACTAACTTAACTAACAACACACACACACACACACACACACACATAGACACAGACCCCTCCACGCCCCCCTCCTTCCCCACCACACACCGACATCCACCCCCTTACCCCCCCACCCTCACACACAACCCCCTCCCCCCACCCACCCCACACGCACACACACACGTAGCTACACATTTACACACTCGGGCACACACACACACACACAGAGAAACTCTCCTACTCTCACACTCACTCACTCGCTCACTCACTCACTCGCGCTAAACAAACATAACAGCCGCTCGTAAATCCCTATTAGCGGGCAACTTGAAGCTCCCACGTCATACATATTCATGCACGTTCATACACATTCATGCATATTCACGGCCACGCTAAAACAATGTGTGATATGTGTTTGTATTCATCAGGGGAGGGATGGAGGAAGGGGGGAGGGGAGGAGGAACGGGACAGGAGAGAAGGGGTGTCTTATCTCTCCTCTCTCTCATTCTCTCTCTCTCTTTCCCTTTATGACCTTAGGGAAAATAAACAACGGGTGTGTTCGTGTGTGTGTGCGTGTGTGTGTGTGTGTGTGTGTGTGTGTGTGTGTACAGGTAAACATAAGGGGATAGAAATATGACCTCAGGGTATTTGGGCAAAGCTGCGACTACCCATGTGTGAGGGAGGGAAGGGGAGGGAAGGGGGGAGGGAGGGAGGGAGGGAAGGTGAGGGAAGGAGGGGAGGAAAGGTGAGGGAAGAAGGGAGACAGAGAAGGAAAAAGATAATTGAAAAAGGAAAGGTGAAATTAGGGAAGGAGGAAGAAAGAGAAGGAAAGAGGAAATGGAAAGAGGGAAGGGGAGGAAAGGTGAGGAAAAGAGGAAAAAAGAGAAAGAAAGAGGAAATGGAGAAAGGAAACGTGAAGAAAAGAGGAAGAAAGTGAAGGAAAGAGGGAATGGAGTGAGGAAAGTGGAGGTAAGGAGGGAAGAAGCGAAGGAAAGAAAGAATTGAAAGAGGAAAGGAAAAGGAAGGAGGGAAAAAGAGAAAGAAAGGGAATCGTAAGAGGAAAGAGGAGAGAGCGAGGGAAGAGGAAAGGGGAGGGAAGGAGGAAGAAAGGAATGTATGGTGATGGGAAGAAATGAGGAAACAGAGAAAGAAAATGAAGGGAAGAAAAAGGGGAGAAGATGGATGGAAGAGGAAGGGAAAATGAAGAAGAGGAAAGAGGGGAGGAAGAGGAAGGGAAATGAAAGAGGAAAGATTGCAGGAATAGTGTAGAAGGAAGGGAAGGAAGGGAACAGAAGGGAAAGTGAAGGGGAAGAGGAAGGAAGAGGAAATGAAGAGAAAGAGGAAGCAAGAAGAGGGAAGGAAGAGGAAGGGAAATGAAAGAGGAAAGATGGAAGGAATAGTGTAGAAGGAAGGGAAGGAGGAAACAGAAGGGAAAGTGAGGGGAAAGAGGAAGGAAGAGGGAATGAAGAGAAAGAGGAAGCAGGAAGAGGGAAGGAAGAGGAAAAGGAAACTGAAGGACAGAACAGATGAAAAAGTGAAGGAAGGAAGAAGAGAAAGAAGGAGAAAAGATGAAGAGGAAGAGGGGAGAGAAGAGAACATACGGCAAAGTGAAAAAAAAGGAAAGGAAGGGAGAGAGAGAGAGAGGAGGAGGCGTCTTCTCCCTCCCTGCAGACACCTTAACCTACCTGAATGTTGATTAAGTCTACCTTGTTTGTCCCGGCTTTGTACCTACGTCACGGCCCTCTCTCTCTCTCTCTCTCTCTCTCTCTCTCTCTCTCTCTCTCTCTCTCGTCATGTTTGTCTGTCTGTTTATTTCCCTCTATAATATTACAATAAGACAATTCAAAACATCAATATAATACAATCAATGTTTTTTGGTTCTTTCTTTGTTTTGTTTTTCATTATTTTCTCTTACTGCCTTGTCAAACTATCACCAGGTTCATTAAACTACCCATGGATATACTAACACAACAACCGCTACGAAAGTATTTTCAAACTACCCATGGATTCCTTAATAACATAACCTCTACCAAAGCCCTGTCAAAATTATTACTAGGCTCATTAAACTACCCATGGAAATGCTAACACAACAATCTCTACGAAAGCCTTGTCAAACTACCAATGGATATCCTAACACAATCTCTACCAAAGCCTTGTCAAACTATCACTAGGCTCATTAAACTACCCATGGAAATACTAACACAACAACCTCTACGAAAGCCTTGTCAAACTACCCATGGAAATACTAACACAACAACCTCTACGAAAGCCTTGTCAAACTACCCATGGAAATACTAACACAACAACCTCTACGAAAGCCTTGTCAAAATACCCATGGAAATACTAACACAACAACCTCTACGAAAGCCTTGTCAAACTACCCATGGAAATACTAACACAACAACCTCTACGAAAGCCTTGTCAAAATACCCATGGAAATACTAACACAACAACATCTGCGAAAGCCTTGTCAACCTACCCATGGAAATACTAACACAACAACCTCTACGAAAGCCTTGTCAAAATACCCATGGAAATACTAACACAACAACATCTGCGAAAGCCTTGTCAAAATACCCATGGAAATACTAACACAACAACATCTGCGAAAGCCTTGTCAAAATACCCATGGAAATACTAACACAACAACCTCTACGAAAGCCTTGTCAAAATACCCATGGAAATACTAACACAACAACATCTGCGAAAGCCTTGTCAAATGTTGGTGTGTAAGCCCTGAAATGGTTAAAAATATGGGTCCAAGGAGCACTGAGTCGTGTACAGAATCGGTTAGGTCGGTGGAGCTGAGGCTGGGTGAGGTGTACATTGATTCGGTCACAAGTTAGATTAGGTGAAGACGCAGCACAGGTGGGGGTGGTTTTGACAGGTTTGACTAATTACTCTAACTATTAGTCTATTACCTGGCTTCCTGACCTAGGCCGTTGATACCTGTTCCCTATTACATGTTTAAGGGCCGCTTTCACGGTCGTCTGGTACGCACCCTAACCGAAGGCCCTATCATCCTGGTAGCAGCCGTTACCATCGCCTCGATCCGCTTTCACAGTTGCTGTTTTCGTGGTATTGGCGACTACCAGCGTGGTGACGATCATGACAAGACGAAGGCGCGTGATTCGGCAGTGTTGGTATGCCGGAGCGGCGGGAAATGTCAACATTACATCAGCTGAGCGGAGGATTACGAAGGAGTAATGTGAATAATAAACTTACAAAGAGTAAACGTGAAGAATAAATATAAAGAATTACTGTGAAGAATAGATATGATGAAAAATATGGAATGTCTCGCTGGAATACACCGCTCAAACCTGCTGATAGCCTAATATTTCCCAGGGATAACGGGTGAAAATTTATTTCATAATGGTGACAAGTATTAAAGTTCTATTATTTGGTAGATGTCAACAAGACACTTCACTTATTTATATTCATTACATTAATTAATTTTGTTTATTATTCACACTTATTAAGCAGACTTCACTTTTTTTTCATAACAGGGCTGATTGATTGATATTTCGTTATATGTATGTCCCATCTATATGAGGCTACACATATGAGGCTGTCTAGAATAATACGAGTTTGACCAAGAAGGCATAAAAGGTGAATAATGGTGACAAGTATTAGTTCTCCCTTCTCCTTTGTTGTGCATTAATTTTGCAACAATAAACCACCAATCAATCAAATTGAAATTCTCAGCAGAACGTTTACTGCCAGCAGGTGAAGTGTGTTCATGTCATTCAAAGACTTCTAATTTTTTTCTCATATTACCATTGAAGCCCTGCAACGTGTTGCTGCATTGTGTAATATTTTTAACATCCATTTAAATAAATAATATAACCACTTGAGGGCAAGAATTTGTACTATTTACTAATTAATGTCATTGGTAAGCGCCATTGGGGAGCCCCCGCGGCTACCAGAGCTCCGTTACCAGAGGCTCCAATCTCTGGTGCTGATGCAAACAAACAGCGCCGCGAAAGACGACTGTGAAAGCGGATTTCTTGTTGGAAGCGGCGATCGCCGCTCATTGGTAACGATCAACACAAACGAAAGTGACTGTGAAAGCGGCCCTATGATTATGCAGCAATACGATGAAAACACGTAAACATTCTAATATGCAGTCTAAACATTTCAAAATTGAAGGAAAGGAATGTGGAAGAAGGAAGAGGAAGGGAAACACTGGAGAAGGGAAGAGGAGGGGAAAGAAGGAAAGGTGAAGAACTAAGAGGAAGGGAAACACTGGGGAATGGAAGGGGACGGGAAAGAATGAAAGTGGAAGAAAACAGGGAACAATGAAGAATGGGAATGTAAGAGGTGGTAAAGTATATGTGGAAAAATGAACGAATTGACTCCCTCAGCCGCACCGTGCCTCGTCAGATATCAAGTGTTACGGTTTGCTATTACTAATGATTTAATATACGAGGGAACTTTTGAGCGTCATTGGTACAGTTTCACACATAAGTACTACATTTCTCGCACTTTATAATTATGTAAATGACGCCATGTTGCTCCTCTTCTTTAGCGCCATTCTCGACATCCTCTCCTCCCGAAATTGACGCATCTCTCGGCCACTCCTCTAACTCTTTTTAGGAGCAGTGAGTAGCGGGCTTTTTTCTTCACATTTGTTACCTTTTTTTGTATGCCCTTGAACTGACACCTCTGCTGTAAAAAAAAAAATCCAAATAGTGTTACGTTACTTAATATATTCGAATTTATTTTATGATTTTTATGCTACAATTGCGCCTATATTGTTTGTCTTATGTAATTCACCCACGCCCTCATCACATGCTAGACTCGTGATTATCTGCCCTTAGGAACTCGTTAACTGATTCTCTCGCATTTATAAGCACATTGATTTATACACATTTTTACGCATAGATATACGTATGTACGCATTTGAACGACTTAGACACACACACACACACACACACACACACACACACACACACACACACACACACACACACACACACACACACACACACACACACACACACGAGGGGGGGGAGGGGATTAAGGGATTACAGACTGACCGGAGGAGGAGGATTTGGAGGAAGAATTGCGTCAGAGAAACTCATTGGAGGGAAGGAGGGAGAGAGGGAGGGAAAGGGAGGGAGAGAGAGAGAGAGGGAGGGAGGGAGGAAGAATGGAGGGGAAAAGAGTGAGCGATAATGATGAGGGACACACACACACACACACACACACACACACACACACACACACACACACACACACACACACACACACACACACACACACACACACACAAACAGACAAGAAAATGAAGACATAAAACCTCCATAGAGAAAGTAAATTGAGAGAGAGAGAGAGAGAGCGTGATGGGTAAAGGGAAGAGGCAAATAACCAAGGGATAAAAATAATGAGGGCGGGGGTGAGGAAGAGGAGGAGGAGGAGGAGGAGGAGGAGGAGGAGAAGGAGGAAAGACAACGGCCTGCGTGGAATGCTGATGGGGGTTGAAGATATTGGTGGTTGTCTCCCGATCTCCTCCTCCTCCTCCTCCTCCTCGTCTGTCCCATCATCCTTTGCTTTCTTCTCCATGTTCATTTTCCTTTTCTTCTGTTTCTGTTTACCGTTTTCTGCTGCATCTTCTTCCTCTTCTATCTTTCTTCTCTTCTTTTATTCTGTTTTTATTTACTTTTTTTTGTTTCATCTTCCTCCTCCTTCTCTTCGCTCTCTATCTACTTATTCTTTTTTTATTTGCTAATTTTCCGTTCATCTTCCTTTCTTCCATTTGTTTTATCTATTTCATCTTCCTCCTCCTCCTCCTCCTCCTGCTCCTATTCATCCTCCTCCTCTTCCATCTTCCACTTCTTCCTCTTCGCTGTTTATCTCCTTTTCCTTTGTTTTGCTTTTGTTTCGTTCATCTTCGTTTCTTCCATTTGTTTTATCTGTTTCATCTTCCTCCTCCTCCTCCTCCTCTTCAACTTCTTCCTCTTCCATCTTCCACTTCTTCCTTCCTCTTCGCCGTCTATCTCCTTTTCCTTTGTTTTGCTTTAGTTTCGTTCATCTTCGTTTCTTCCATTTGTTTTATCTATTTCCTCTTCCTCCTCCTCTTCTTCGTCTTCTTCCTCTTCCTTTTCCATCTTCCACTTCTTCCTCTTAGCTGTCTGTCTCCTTATTCTTTGTTTTGCTTTTGTTTCGTTCATCTTCGTTTCTTCCATTTGTTTTATCTATTTCCTCCTCCTCCTCCTCCTCCTCTTCTTCCTCCTCTTCATTATCCCCTTTTCTCCCCCTTCGTTACGTGATTTCTTGCCCTTCATCTTTATTTCCCTTTCTTCCTCTATTTCTCTTTTATTATCTTTTTTTGCTCCCTTTTCTCCTTATATCATGTGCCTGTCTTTTCCTTATTCTCCATATTTCCTTTCTTTCTGTATTTCGTGTATTTTCTTTTCTTTTCACTCTTCTTTTTTCCAGTTATCCTTTTTTTGTTTGTTTCTTTCTGCTTTTGTTTTTTCATTCTTCTTTATTTCCTTCCTTTCCTTTTTTCCTATGTCATTTTTTCCTTCATTTTTTTCCTTTATTTTATTTTCCTCATTTTTTCCTCATTTTCCATATCTATACTTTCTTACTTTTTCTTCCCCTTTTTTTCCTTTCATTGTTTAGTTGTTCTTTTGTATTTGTTTTCTTCCATACGTTCTCTCTCTCTCTCTCTCTCTCTCTCTCTCTCTCTCTCTCTCTCTCTCTCTCTCTCTCTCTCTCTCTCTCTCTCTCTCTCTCTCTCTCTCTCTCGCAAAAAGTTAACTCAATGGGCAGAGGACATTACTTTTTCCTCCTCATCTTTCCTCTCCCTCTATTTTTTTCCTCCTCTCCTTCTCCTCCGTGTCTCTCTGCGAAAACGAGATGGAGTGAGAGAGGGAAAAAAAAGAAAATAAGGAGGAAAAAAGAAATGGTTAGAAAAGGAAAAAATAATAGGAAATCGTTGACTTTTTTTTTTGTTTGTTTTTCAGGAATTATTTTTTGTTTTGTTTTTTGTCTGTTTGTTTTACTGTTTTTTTTCCTCCTGTTTGTGTTTTCTTCGTCTTCCTTTTCTTCTTTGTTGTTGTTTTTTCTTGATATTTTGAATCCCGGTGAGGAGGAGGAGGAGGAGGAGGAGGAGGAGGAGGACAAAAATGAGAGAAAGAAAAATAGGAAAAATAAGACAAAAGAAAAGAAGAAAATTAAAGAAAAAAATAAATGAGTACAGAGTTAGTAGGAATAGAGGAAAAGGAAGGAAGAAGAAGGAGAGGAGGAAGAGGAGGAACAAGGAAGAGAAGAAAGGGAGAGGAAGGAGAGGAAAAGGGAGGACATTGGTGCATTCACTCTCCCTTAACCCTTTCCTCCCTTCCACTCTTCCTGTCCTTTCTTCTTTCCTCCCTCTCTCCCTCCATCTCTTCCTCTGTCCTCCCTCTCTCCTTTCTTCAACTTCTTCCTTTCCTTCCTTTGCTTTCCCTCACTCTTCCTCTCCTTCTTTCCCTTCACCTCCTCCGCCCTTTCTCCTCTTTTCCTTTCTCTCTCCCTTTCTTCCTCCCTCTCTCCTTCCACCTTTTCTCTCCTCCTCTTCCATCTTTCTTGCACATCCTTTTTTTTTTTTTCATTCTCTACCAGTATCTCCCTCCTTTCCTTCCTCTTCCTCTCCCTCCCTCTCTCCTTTCCTCTCTCTCCCTCCCTCATTTCCTCTACTTCCATCCTTCCCTTTCTTTAGACCTTCCTCCCTCCCTTTTTCCCTCCTTTCCTCCTTCCTTCTCCCTTAACCCCTTCTCTTCCTCCTCTTCCTCCTCCTCCTCTTCGCGTCTTGACATAAAAACTTTGAACGGGTCGGTGATGGAAAGGGAGGAGACGACCCCCCCCCCCCTCGCCCCCCCTTCACCCCCCCTCCCTCCCTGACCCCCTCCCAATGACCCTGCTGACATGGCGAGAGAGAGAGAGAGAGAGAGAGAGAGAGAGAGAGAGAGAGAGATGATAAATAATGAATGATATGGGAAGGGATAAAAAAGGGATAAAAGAGGTAACAGACAGAACGAAAGAGAAAGGAAAAAGAAGAAACAAAGCAAATAAAGAGAAGATGAGAAAAGTGAAGAAGAAGAAGAAGAAAGAAAAGAAGCACGAAAAAGAAAACAAACAAACGAAGAAAAAGAAGAAAATAAATCAGAAAAAATAGGAAAGGAATGAAAAAGAAAAAGGATAAAAAATGAAAAAAAAACAAGACGAAGAAGAAAAAGAGAGAGTAAAGGAAGACATAGAAAAGTAGACAAAAGGGAAAGTGAGAAGAGAAGAAAACAGGAGGAAGAAAAATGAAAAAAAAGACAAAAAAGTAAAGAAATATACATCAGAAGAAAATATATAAAAAGACAGGTTTAAAAAGACAAGACGAAAGGGGAAAGGGAAAAAAATACGAATGGAAAGGGAAAGAAAAAAAAAAGGATTGAAGAAAGAAAGAAAGGAGATAAGGAAAACAGGTTGACAAGGCTTGACAGGGCATAAGAAAGGGTTGACAAGGGTTAAGACGCGGAGGAAACGGTTGACATGGAGGGAAAAAAGGGAGGAGGAGGAGGAGGAGGAGGAGGAGGAAGAAGGAGTCTGATTGAAGGATAAAAAAAAAGATTAGAAAAAAGGAATTGGAGAGAGAGAGAGAGAGAGAGATTGACTGACAGGAAAGTTAAGAGAAGGAAAATGGAGAAAATTAAATGACACACACACACGCACGCACATACATTTACAGAGAGAGAGAGAGAGAGAGAGGAACAAGGTAATTATTAATCTTGACTGCTTACTCTTCCCTAGATCAAGCTTACGACCTCCTCCTCCTCCTCCTCCTCCTCCTCCTCCTCCCCCCGGCGCCATAAAACTCACCCCGGGGCGGATATTAAGAGAAAATCGACTTTGCATAAAAACTTCTGACTTTCCTCTCCCCGTTGTCAGGGAGGAGGAGGAGGAGGAGGAGGAGGAGGAGACAGAAGAAGAGCATGAGGAGAAAAAGAAGGAAGGGGATGAAAGGGAGGAGGAGAAATAGAATGAGGATGATGTAGAGGAGGAGGAGGAAAAAGAGGAAAAGGAAGAGGAAGATGAGGCAGAAGAACAAGACGAGAAAGAGAAGGAAGGGGATGAAATAGAAGAGAAGAAATGGAATGAGGATGCAAAGGAGGAAGAGGAAGAAGAAAACGAAGAAGATTAAGAAGGAAAAGTATAAAGAGGAAGATGAGAAAAAGAAGGAGGAGAATAAGGAACAACAAGAAGAAAAAAGATGAGATTATTAAGAAAGGAGTTAGAAGAGAAGAAGGAAGAGGAGGAGGAAGGAGAAAGAAGAAGGCGATAAAAACTGAAATTAAGGAAAGCGAAATGAAAGAGGAGAAGGAAATGTTGGAGGAAGACAGAAAAAGAAAGAAAACAAGATGAACAAGAGAACGAAAAGAAGGAGAAGATAACACACACCAAAAAAGGAAGAGGCGAAAGTGAAGAAAACAGGGAAGATAGGAAGAGGAAAGAAAGAGGAAGAAAAAAAGTCAGTCGCTGAGGAAGAAAAGATAAATTATGATAAGAAAAACGAGAACTTGGAGATAAGACAGAGCAGGAGAAAAAGGAGGAGGAGGAGGAGGAGGAGGAGGAGGAAAAGAGTTGGAAGAGACGAACAAGGAGATAAAGTGGAATAGAATAAGAGATTGAGAGATGGAAGGGAAAAAAATACAAAAAACAAAGTAAGAAGGAGAGTTAAGGAAAATAAAAGGAAGAAGCAAATTTGAAAAGATAAACAAACACTACTACTACTACTACTACTAATACTACTACTACTGCTACTACTACTACTACTACTACTACTACTGCTGCTGCTACTACCACTACTACCACCGTGCCATTACTGACCTGACAATATTAGCAACACACACACACACACACACACACACACACACACACACACACACACACACACACACACACACATTAACTTAAAAATTCTAAAACTTCTTAATACCATGTGTACGCAGCCCCCCTCCCCCCTTCCCCTCCCCTCCCCCTCCTTTCCTTCCCCTTTCCATTTTCTTCTTATTTCCCCTCTCTTTACCTCCCCCTCCTCCCCCTTCCTATTATTTGCCCCTTCTATCTCTATCCCTTCCATTCCCTCTCCCTTCTTCCCCTTACTCCCCTTTTCCCCTTCCTTCCTTCTTTCCTCCTCCTCCTCCTCCTCCTCCTCCTCCTCTGACCCCTTAATGCTCACCTTAAAAGTTTTTACAGGTAAACGCACGTAATTACACACACGTACATGATTCAGTACGTACACACACACACACACACACACACACACACACACACACACACACACACACACACACACACACACACACACACGATACTTACATGAGTGAGTGGAAGTACTGGAGTAGCGTGTGTGTGTGTGTGTGTGTGTTGTAGTAGTAGTAGTAGTAGTCGTAGTTGTAGTAGTTGTAGTAGTAGTAGTAGTAGTAGTAGTAGTCGTAGTAGTAGTTGTAGTAGTAGTAGTAGTAATAGTAGTAGTAGCGAAGAAGGAAGTGAAGAGGAAGAGGAGGAAAAGGAGGAAAAGAAGAAAAACACAAAAATAAGAAAACCTCGAAGACAAAGAGAAGTAGAAGACAACAAAGATGATAATGACGAAGAAAAGAAAAGAAAATACGTTAACTGAGGAGTGATTAGAAGATGCGGAAGAACAAGGATAAATTTAGACACAGAGGAGAAGAAGAAGAAACTAGTGAAGAAGAAGAAGGGGAGGGGGAGGAAGAGGAGGAAGAAGTCGTAGGAGGAGGAGGAGGTGGAGGAGAAGAGGCCAGAGGAGTACCACTTCTTTAATGTAACTTTTCTGTCCAAACTTTGAAGAAAATCGATGGAACAAGAAAGTTACCACCACGATACTGCCGCCCTCACCCCGACCTGCGTCCTGCGTCCTGCACCTTCACTCCGTCCTTCTCCACCTTCCTAACGGCCTGCTCCACCTCTGCTCTTTATCCCTCTATGCTTTTCTCCTTCTTCTTTATCTTGTTCTTCCATCTTTCTTTATTCAGCATTCCTTGTTTTTTTTCTGTTTATTCTTCCTCCTTCCTTCTTTTATGTTCTTTCCTCTCTTATCTTTCTCTTCTTCCACCTTTCTTTAATCAGCAATCCATTTTTTTGTGTATTTTTCTTCTTTTTCAATCTGTAATTTCAGCTTCTCTCCTCCATCCATTCTTCTCCTTCCTTACCTCTTCCATCTTTCCTCTTTATCACTCTCTTTCGCCTTTCTCTCTTTAATCCATCTATTTTCTTGATATTTTTTTTCTTTTTTCAATCTGCTCAATCTTCACCTCCTCATCTTTCTTTTCAACCTCTTCCACCTCCTCTTTCTTATCCTCTATTTCTTTGCCATTTTCTTTCCTTTACTAATCTGTTCCTTCATTCTTTCCTTCGTCTTCGTCTCTCCTTCTTCATCTTCAACTTGGCATTCCATCTTCTTTTGTGACCTTCTCCACCTCTTCTTTATATCTGTCTTCCCTTTCACTTTCCTGTAATTCCTCTGTTTCTTCTGTTTATCCACTTTTGTAATCCATTCCTCCTGTAATTTCTCTGTTTCTTCTTTTATCCACTTTTTTAATCCATTCCTCCTGTAATTCCTCTATTTTTTCTGTTTATCCACTTTTTTAATCCATTCCTCCATCTTCAATTTCCATCTTCACGTCTTATCGTTCTGGCATTCCACCTTCCTTCGCTTCTTTCTCCATCTATTATCTTTATCTTCCTTTTTTAGTCATGCAATTCATCTATTTCTCCTGTTTATCCACTTTTTTAATCCATTCCTCCTGCAATTCCTTTATTTCTTCTGTTTATCACTTTTGTAATCCATCTACACTCCATCTATCCATTTTCTTTATCGATTTCCTTCATCTCCTCTCTTTATTCCTCTCTCTTTCCACCTCCTTGCAATCCACCTAACTCCTTGCCATGTTCTTTCTTTTACTAATCTATTCCTTCATCTTTTTCCTTCATCTTCACTCCAGCCTTCCATCTTCTTTTGCGACCTTCTTCACTTCCTTCATTTATCCCTTTTGGCTTTCACCTTTCTTTAATTTTCTAACACTTCATTTGTCTATCTATTTTTTTTGGCATTTTCTCTTCTTTTCCATCAGCCTTTCTACATCTTCTTTTGCGATCTTCACTTCCTCCCTTTATCCAGTTTTCGCTCCCTACCTTTCTTCAATTTTCTAACCCTTCATCTATCTGTCTATTTTCTTGGTATTTTCTCTTTTTTTCAGTCTTTTTTTATCTTCATTCTGCTCTTCCATCTTCTTCTGTGACCTCTTCCACCTCTTCCCTTTATCCTTATGTTCTTCCCATCTTCCCTTTCATTTTCTAACACTTCATCTATCTATCTATTTTCTTGGTATTTTCTCTTTTTTTCAATCTGTTCCATCTTCACTTTGCCCTTCCATCTTCTTTTATGACCTCTTCCACCTCCTCTCTTTATCTCTTTGTCTTTTCATCTTCCTACAATTCATCAGTTTTCTTGCTATTTTCTCTCATTTATTCATCTATTTCTCCATCTTTTCTCTGGTCTGCTTCCCTCCTCCTCCTCTTCTCTTTGCGTCCATTCACTCATCTTTTTTTTTTATATCCTCCTCCCTCTTCCTCTTCTTTCTTCTCTCCATTCCTCCACTCAACTTTTTTTTCTACCATGCTCTCATTCTCCTCTCCTCTCCTCTTTGTTTTCCTTCTTTTCTTTGTTTTCCTCTTTTACTTATTCTTTCCTTTATTTGTCTTTCTTTATTATTTCCCTTTTCTTTGTTTTCCTCCTGTTTCCTCTTTTCCTCATTTCCCAGTTCTATCTTTCTTGTTTTCTTTCTGCTTCCATCTTATCTTCTTGCTATCAATATCTTTCTCTCTCTCTCTCTCTCTCTCTCTCTCTCTCTCTCTCTCTCTCTCTCTCTCTCTCTCTCTCTCTCTCTCTCTCTCTCTCTCTCTCTCTCTCTCTCTCTCTCTCTCTCTCTCTCTCTCTCTCTCTCTCTCTCTCTCTCTCAACTTTGGCAAAATTCGGAGGAAGTTTAGTCTGGAGGGAACATCACGAGTCCTTCATCTCCCTCTCTCCCTCCTTCTCCCCCTCCCTCCCTCTCTCTCTCCCTTGACACCGGATACAAAATATTACTGGAAACAAACATATGAGTACCCAGCTAGTGTCTCTCTCTCTCTCTCTCTCTCTCTCTCTCTCTCTCTCTCTCTCTCTCTCTCTCTCTCTCTCTCTCTCTCTCTCTCTCTCTCTCTCTCTCTCTCTCTCTCTCTCTCTCTCTCTCTCTCTCTCTCTCTCTCTCTCTCTCTCTCTCTCTCTCTCTCTCTCTCTCTCTCTCTCTCTCTCTCTCTCTCTCTCTCTCTCTCTCTCTCTCTCTCTTCCTTCTCTCCTCATTTCTTTCCTTCTTTCCCATTTCTTTCTTTCTTCCTTCGTTTCTTCCTATTCTTTCTCTCTTTTTATCTCACGTTCTCTCTCTCTCTCTCTCTCTCTCTCTCTCTCTCTCTCTCTCTCTCTCTCTCTCTCTCTCTCTCTAACTCTCTCTCTCCCCCTTTCTCTCTCTCTCTCTCTCTCTCTCTCTCTCTCTCTCTCTCTCTCTCTCTCTCTCTCTCTCTCTCTCTCTCTCTCTCTCTCTCTCTCTCTCTCTCTCTCCATCCTTCTTTCCCATTCCCTCCCTCCCTATCCTTCCTTTTTCCTTTTCCTTTTGTCTTCATATCCTCCTTTCCATCCTCCCCCTTTTCCTCCCTTTCTTTTCTTCCGCATTCCCTTTCTTAACCCTTCCCTTTTTTCTTTTCCTTCAGTCCTCTTCACTTTCCTCCTTCTTTCCTTCCCTATTCCTTCTGTCTACCCCTTCCACCTCTCCCTCTCCTACACTCCACTCTCCTTCCTTCCCATTCCTTCTGTCTACCCCTTCCATCTGTCCCTCTCCTTCCTTCCTCTATCCTCCACCACTCTTCTGCCTTTCTCTCTCCCTTCCTCCCTCCTTCCCTCCTTCAGTCCTCCTCTCTCCCTCCCCCCTCCCGTGCTCTCCTTCAGTCGCCCCCCCTTCCCCCCATCCCCCCCCTGTACAATCGCGGCTGGGAGGCATTACTGAGGAAGACAAATGCCGCCCCAAGGACCTTCCCGCCCATCAATATGTATGGCCCGCCCGCCCTGATTAACTAACGCCCTTCCCCCCCCTCCCCTTCTCTTCTTTCCCCCCTCTCCCTTACTTTCTCCCCTCCCTTTCCCTACCCCCTCCTTTCCTTCCCCCTCTTCCCTCCCCTTCTCTTCTTTCCTCCCTCTCCCTTTTCTTTACCCCCTGCCCTTCCACCCCTTCTTCCCTCACCGTCTCCCCTCCCTATCACCCTTTCTCACTCCTTCCGTTACTTTATCTTTCCTCTTCCTCTTCTCCTTTTTTATCTTTCTCTCCCTCCTTCCTTTGCTTTCTTGCTCTCTCCCTCCTTTCATTTCCTCATCCCTCACCTTCCTTCCCTTCTCTTGCGTTTTCCGTCCCCCTCTTTCCCTCACTTTCCCTTCCCCCTCCCTTTTTCTCCTCTTGCCCCGTCGTCTCTTATTCCCTTTCCTTCCTCTTTTTTTGTACATTTTCCTTTTATTCTTCCCATTCCTCTCCATTCCCATTCCTCCCCTCCCTTCCTCCCCATCTCCGCCCTATCCTGTTCTATCATATATACCTTATCTCATGTATCGTATTATCCTGTGTTCCTTGTTTTCTCCCTTTCTTTTTTCTTTCCTTTCTTCCTTCCTACTTCCCATTACTGTCATTTGTTTACCCCTTAATTCCTTCCTCTCCCCTTTGGTCATCATTCGTTTCTCCCTTTTTTCCTTCTTCCCTTCGTTTTTTTTTCTTTCCTTCCTTTATATATTCCTTCGTTTCTTTCTCTGGCTTTCCTTTTTTTGTTGCGTTCTTTCTACTTTGCATCTGTGTTTCCTTCCTTTCATTTGTCCTTTCTTTCTTTTTTTCCTTCCTTGCTTCCTTCTTTCCTTCCATTCTATCCTTCTTTCCTTTTCACCTCAAGTCCATCCTTCTCTCTTTTTTCGTTTCTTTCTTCCTTTTTTCCTTCCTTTCTCTCTCTGGTCATCGTTCCACATGGTCCTCCACATTAATCACTCAGCATCTCTCTCTTCTCCCTTCCTCCTTTCCTTCCCTTTTATTCCTCTTCTTTTTTTTGTTAATATTCTCATTTTTACTCAATAACGTCGTATATTCGCTCAATCCTTCCCTCTTCTTCCTCCTCCTCCCCTCCTCCTCCTCCTCCTCCTCCTCCTCGCATAATAGCCATGATTTTTCATAAGAGTTGGTTTAACGAAAGGCAAGTGTGTGTGTGTGTGTGTGTGTGTGTGTGTGTGTGTGTGTGTGTGCGTGTGTGTGTGTCTGTGTGGTCAAGGAAGAAATAGATCTTTTATTCGTTGCGGTCAAGCGGGCACACACACACACACACACACACACACACACACACACACAAACACGCACACATTCCTTCATTTTTTCTTGTTTGGTATTCTGTCAGCGAGTGATCAGAAAAAGAGGAGGGAGGGAGGAGGAGGAAGAAGAAGAGGAAGAAGAAGAGGAGGAGGAGGAGGAGGAGGAGGAGGTGATCCATCAATTATCTGGGCGACCTCACCTCATCACATCATCCCCTGTGTGTGTGTGTGTGTGTGTGTGTGTGTGTGTGTGTGTGTGTGTGTGTGTGTGTGTGTGTGTGTGTGTGTGTGTGTGTGTGTGTGTGTGTGTGTGTGTGTGTGTGTGTGTGTGTGTGTGTGTGTGTGTGTGTGTGTGTGTGTGTGTGTGTGTGTGCCTTAAAATTCCTCTCCCTTACACAGTACTTTAATGCGTGAAATATACGCTAGAAATTAATATATTGATGAGAGGGAAGGGAGGAGGAAGAGGAGGAGGAGGAGGAGGAGGAGGAGCAATACATCAATTAATACAGTGATTTTAGCTTATATGGGTTTATGGTCGGGTTGTGAGGGAGCGCACGCGAACACACACACACACACACACACACATATGGTATAGAAAAAGTGGAGGAGAAGGGAGAAGAGGAGGAGGAAGATGGAGAAAAGAGAATGGAAGGTGTAGAAAGGGGAAAATAGGAAGAGAAGGATAATGGAATGGAAAGGAGAGAATGAAGGAAGGATAGGAAGGGGGAGAAAGAAGAAGATAGGAAGAGAAGGAGAATGGAATGGAAAGGAGAGAATGAAGGAAGGAAAGGAAGGGGGAGAAAGAAGAAGATAGGAAGAGAAGGAGAATGGAATGGAAAGAAGAGAGAATGAAGGAAGGAAAGGAAGACGGAGAAAGTGGAAGATAGGAAGAGAAGGAGAATGGAATGAAAAGGAGAGAATGAAGGAAGGAAAGGAAGACGGAGAAAGGGGAAGATAGGAAGAGAAGGAGAAAGGAATGGAAAGGAGAGAGAACGAAGGAAGGAAAGGAGGAAGAGAATGAAGGAAAGAGGAAAAAGGAAGGGCGATGTGAGAGAAGGAGGGAATTAAGGAAGAGAAAGATAACGAAGAGGATAGTAATAGAGGAAGAAGGAAGGGAAGAGGGAGGTACGAAGAGGAAGAGGAGACAACAATGATAAAGAATGGGAAGAAGGAAAGAGTATGGAATGAAGGGGATAGGGGAAACGAAGAAGGAGAAAGAAAAAAAAAAGAGAGAAAGAGAGAAATGTGTAATGGAACAGATGAAGGAAATTTAGAAGGAAGAAGAGGAGGAAGAGGAAAGGGAAGGAGAAAGAGAAAAGTGTGTAATGGAGGAAATGAAGAAGAAAGATGAAGGAAAGGAAAAAAAAAGAAAATCAAAAGGAAAACAGAGAAAAAAAGTATGACAAAGAGAAGAATAAAAAGGAACAGATGGAGGAAGGGAGGAAGTAAGTAGAAAAGTGGGGGAATAAAGGGAGATAAAGGGAAGGGGAGGGAAGGGGGTAGGAACATATGGAAGGGGGAGGAAAGAAGGGAGTGCATATATGAGGGGAAAGGGAGGGAGGCAAAAGGCTTAGGGGGAGAGAAAGGGGGGAGGGGAGAAAGAGGGGGAGAACAGGTGTTAGCTTAGAGGGGGAGAGGAGGGGGAAGGGAGAAGAGGATGAGGGGAAGGATAGGGGTCAGATAAGGGAAGAAGGGAAGTAGAAGATATGTTTTAGCTTAGAGAAGGAGAGGAAGGTAAGGAAGCGAGGATAGGGAAGGAAGAGAAGGGAAATTGGGTAAGAGGGGGGGTAAGGGAGGGAGGATAAGGGGGGAGGGAGGAGGAAAAGGGAAGAAGTAGGGGAGGGGAGAATAATGTTAAACTAGAAAGGGAAGGAGAGGTAGAGTGTAAGGGAGAAGGAGGGAAGGGAGAGGGAGGTAAAAGGGAGAGGATAAAGGGGGAAGGGAGGATGTAAAGGGTAGAAGTAGGGGAGGGAAAATGTGTGTAAGGGAGAAGAGGAAAGGGAGATTGAGGTAAGAGGGAGAGAGAACAGTTATTGGCTTATGAAGGGAGGAGAGGGGAAGGGAGGAAGAGGATAAGGGGGAGAAAGGGAGGTAACGGAGAGGGGAGAGAGTCATTTTTCCCCACGCCCTCACCTGTCTCATGCACACCTGTCCCGCGCGGCCGACAGGTGGTGACACTTTTAATCCCTTACCTGGACACCGCACGATTATGTCTGTCTGTCTGTCTGTCTGTCTGTCTGTCTCTGTGAATGGATTTGTCTGTGTTTAAATGTATGTGTTTTGCTGGCTTTCTGATATTCTGTGCATGTTATATTAGGGTGTCTGTCGGTCTGGATATATTATTGTGTGTGTTTGTCTGTTTGTGTGTGTGTTTGTATGTCGGGGTATCTTTTAGTCAGTTTGTGTATGTATGTATGTATGTGTGTCCATGTATCTATCTCTCTGTATGTCTATTTGTATGTATAATGTATGAATGTGTGTAAATATATGTATGTGTTGCGTATTTTTGTTTATATACGTTGTTTTTTCTTTACAATGTTTTCCTTTTTCTTCTGTCCACATCTAACCAAACAGAGATAAAAGGAAGATAAAGAAAGATACGAGATAGAAGATAGAGAAAAAAAAGAAAGAAAATAGAAGATAGAAAAAAACGTAGAATATAGAGAAAAATACAAAGATAGAGCATGAGAGAGAGAGAGAGAGAGAGAGAGAGAGAGAGCAGTAACCAAAAGAACAGCATCATCAGCATCTCAAACCACCTTCCTTTCTCACTCCACTCTCCTCCTCCTCCTCCTCCTCCTCCCCATAAATCCGGCAGCCCAGCGGGAACCATAACCCCAAAACGTTGTTCCCTCCCCCGCGACGCCCAAGAAACGTTCGCAGTCTGTTTGGGAACGTTCAGGGAAACGTTTGTGGTGTCTGTTTTTTTATGTGTTTTTCGTGTTTTGTCTTCGTTTTTTTTTTTTAGGGGCGGAGAGGAGGAGAAGGTGTTTTAGGGGTTGATATGTAGTGTTTGTGTGTGTGTGTGTGTGTGTGTTTGTTGTTTGTTTGTTTGTGTTTGAGAGTCGAAAAATTGCAAAGAAAAAGGAGAAAGGGAAACAGACAAATAGACAGACAAAAAAATATCATAACAAACAGCCAAGTGATTTATAGACAGACAGATAGTTATACAAGACATGCAGAAACTCATAACAAGACAGACAGACACAGACAAACCGAAAGAGAGCAAGACAGACAGACATTCAGATACACAGACAAGACAGATATATACAGTTACAAGGCAGACAGACAGGTTGAAAGATAGCAAGACAGGCAGACCTACAAATACACAGACAAGACAGACAAATAGACAGTTACAAGACAGACAGACAGGTTGAAAGATAGCAAGACAGGCAGACCTACAGATACACAGACAAGATAGACAAATACAGTTACAAGACAGACAGACAGGTTGACAGACATACAGACAGAAGATAAAAGGAAAAACATCTGAAAGTCATCTCACGACCACCATAATCACCACCACTATCACCACCACCACCACCAACTCCACCCCCACCACACTAACTCCATCTCCCCACCTCCACCCCTTCACACAACCCCCCCATATAATTCCCTCACCTTTTACCTCCTACATTTCCCTTACATTTCACTCCAACCCCCACCACAACCCCCAATTCATACCCCAACCCCATCATAACCAGCCCCTAAATACAACTCCCGTCACCCCTCCACTACACTTCCACCCCTTAACAACACCCCATCCATTATATTTCCCCTCCAGCACACCAGCTCTCCCCTACCACAACCTCCGTCATCCCCACCACAAATCTGCATCCTACATTCCCCTACCACAAATAACCTCCACCTCTACATCATCACCCCCACCACAACCCCCACCATCACCCCACTATATTAACCTCCCCGTCCCCACCATCACCCCCACTAATACCCAGACTTTTCATCCCCCACCATAACAACCCCCACCATCACCCCTCCCCCACCCCCTCCCCTCCCCCCCACGAACCAGAAACAATCATGTCTTCTTGTTCCTCAATAACCGAGCGAACAAAGCACTCCCTCCCCCTCCTTCCCCTCCCCCCTCGCCCCCCCTCACCCCCAAATGTCCAGAAAAATTTCTTGTCAGGTTTTTAGCTCCCATTGAGGGCGCCATTGGGGAGGCAGGTCAGGGGAGAAGGGGAGTGGGAAAATGTGAGCATATAGAAGGTTTATTGGTGAGTGGTCAGCCGGCAGCCCTTCATAAATCCATTGAGCTGAGAAGAGGAGGAGGAGGAGGAGGAGGAGGGGAGGGGAGGTTGTGAGAAGGAAAAGGAGGAAAGGGAGGATAATACAGCATAAAAAGGAAGGAAGAAGGAAAAGAAGATAGGGTATGAGACGGGAGAAACTGAAGAGAGGAATAAGAACAAAGAGAAAAGGATGTATAGGAGAAGGAGAAGAAGAAGAAGAAGAAGAAGAAGAAGAAGAAGAAGAAGAAGAAGAAGAAGAAGAAGAAGAAGAAGAAGAAGAAGAAGAAGGAGAACGAGGAGGAGGAGGAAGAGGAAGAAGTGAAAGAGGAGAGGGAAGAGGAAGAGAAGGAAGAAAATGGAAAGGAAGAGGTAAAAGAACAAGAATACAAGCAAGAAGGAGAAAGAATGAAAGACAGAAAAGGGAAAGAAAATAACATAGGAAGAGGAAGAGAGACAGAAGAAGAAAAAAGAAGGGAAGAGTGAAAGAAAGAAAGAAAAGTAAAGAAAGTAAAAGAATGAGGTACGTAAGGAAGAATAACAAATGAAAGGAATGTAAGGAGATAAACAGAAGGAGAATAAAGAGTAGGAGGAGGAGGAGGAAAGAAAAGAAAGAAGAGAGGGAGGATAATTCAGAATAAAAAGGAAGAAAGAAGGAAAAGAAGAAAGGATATGAGACGGGAGTAAACTGAAGAAGAAAATAGGAACAAAGAGGAGAGGAAAAAGGAGACATTGGAGGAGGGGTTAGGAGGAGAAGTAAAGGAAGAGGAGGGAGGATGATAGTGAAGATGAGAAACACAAAAAAAGGAAGGGAAGAAAAAGGAAAAGGGTGCAAGAAGAGAGAAAAAAATATTGAAGGAAGAGTAGGAGGGAGAAAAGGAGTAGGGGTGGTAAAGGAAGAAGAAAAGGAGAAGGAAATAAAGGAGGAGGAGGAGGAAAAGGAGCGGGAGTTGTGAGTAGAGGAAAAGAAGATGAGAAAGAAGAAAAAGAAGAAGAAAAACTTAGATATAGGAGAAAGAAAAGGAGAAGGAGGAGGAAAAGGAGCGGAAATTGTGAGTAGAGGAAAAGAAGATGAGAAAGAAAAAAAAGAAGAAGAAAACGTAGACATAGAAGGAAGAAAAGGAGAAGGAAACAAAGGAGGAGAAGGAGGAAAAGGAGCGGAAGTTTTGAGTAGACGCAACGAAGATGATAAAGAAGAAACAGAAGAAAAGAGAGACATAGAAGGAAGAAGAGGAGGATATGAAGGAGAGAGAAGTAGGATTTGCAAACAGAATAAAAGAGACATGAAAGTAAAGACAAAAGGAAGATGAAGAAGAAGATAAAGAATAGAGAAAGAGGAGGAGATGTTAATGATAGAAACTAGAGAAGGAAGGAGAGCAGAATATAGAGAAGAAAAAGGAAGAAGAGAAAGAGGAGAAAATATTAGAAGAAGGAGAGATAAGAAAAGAAGAAGAGGAGGAGGAGGAGAAGGTAAAAAGGACAAGGGAGGAGGAAGAAAAAAGGAGTGGAAGAGAAGAATGGATTGAGAAGAGGAGGAGGAGGAGAATTTGGGTGAGTTTTATGAGAAGACGTGAAGAGGAGGAAGATAAGTAGGAGGAAAGAACAAAGGAAGGAGGAAGAAGAAGAAGGAAGAGAGAGAGGAAAAGAAAGTTACAGTAAAAAATAAAGGAAAAAGAGAAGAATTGATGAGGTGAAAAGAAGGAAAGAAATGGAGACAAAAAAGAAGAGGAAAATAATGAGAAAATAAAATAAAAACGAAAGAAAAAGAAATGAGAGTGAGTAAGAAGGAAGAAAGAAAGGAATTGAGAGATAGACAGAAGGAGGAGGAGGAGAAAAGAATAAAAGGGAGAAAGGTAAGGAAAAGAAAGGAATGGAAGGAAACGAACAGGAAGAAAATAAAAAAAACGTAGAAGAGATGAAGGAAGGAAGAAGAGAAAAAAGAGGAGAAGAAAGAGCACAAAAAAGTGAAAGTACAAGAGAGAGAGAGAGAGAGAGAGAGAATTGGAGGGATAAAGTAATAAAGTTAATGAGGCCATAGGGACAGAGAGGATTTCTTAGAGAGAGAGAGAAAGTTGGGGCACGTGTTAAGAGTTAGGAGGGAAGTATGAGACTGGAGGGACAGGTGCGAAGGAGGGAAGGTGAAAGTGGAGGGAAGTTTTGGAGGAGGGAGGAAAGGAAGGAGAGAGGGGAGGAAAGGAGGGAGGGAGGGAGAGAACCTTAATTAACTAGATATATGTAAAGTAAATGCAAGTGTTTAATTATCTACCTGGAGGGAGAGAAGAAATGGAGAGAAAGATCAGGTACAGAGAGAGAGAGAGAGAGAGAGAGAGAGAGAGAGAGAGAGAGAGAGAGAGAGAGAATGCTTTATTTTCCTTTTCCTTACCCCTTTCTTCCTCTTTCTTCCTTCCTTCCTTCCTTTCTATTTTCTCATCTTTTTCTTTCTTTTCCTCCTTTTACTTTTCCTCCGTCCCTTCCTCCTTTCTTCCTTTCCTTTCTTCCCTTTCCTTTCTCTCACTTATTCCTCCATCCATTCCTTTCCTCTCCTCCCTTTCTTCCACCTCTACTATTTTCCCTCCCTTTCTCTCTTCTTCCTTTTCCCTCCTTCTCTCCATCTATACTTGTTTCCTCCCTTTCTCTTCATTCCTTCATCTATTTCCATTTTCTCCTTTCCTCTCCTCCCTCTCTTCCACCACCCTCTACTTTTTTCTCTCCCATTCTCTCTTCTTCCTTTTCCCTCCTTCTTTCCATCTATACTTGTTTCCTCCCTTTCTCTTCATTCCTTCATCTATTTCAATTTTCTCCTATTCTCTTCTTTCCTTCCCATCTTTTATTCCTTCTTCCGTTTCTTTCCCTCTATCTTCCATTTCTATCCCTCTTTTCCTTTCTTTCCATTTATTCCATTTACTCCACTTATCAATTTGTACCTTTCCCTTTCTCCCTTTCTCCCTTTCTCTCCCTCTATTGTTTTCTCTCCTTCATTCCCCCTTTCCTTCTCTTCTCTCCATCTCTCTCCTTCTATTTCCTCATCTCTCCATCCATTCCAGTTCACTCTTCTCTTTCCCTCCTTCCATTTCTCCTTCTACATTCTTTCATCCACTTTTTTTTCTTTTCCTCCCTTTCTCTCCCTTCTTTCCTCCCTTCCTTCTCTCCCTCAACGCCTCCGAAAAAAACCTGTTGCAGTCTTATTTCTTTCCCTCCTCTCCCTCCCTTCCTCCCTCCCTTCCCTCCCTCCCTCCCTCCCTTCGTTCCCTCCCTTCCCTCCCTTCTCTCCACCTTTTTGTCATTCTCTCCTCCCTCAGAATTTAAGGCTGGCAGTGTCCCAAACCTCCTCCCTCCCTCCCTCCCTTCCCTCCACTGCGCTCTCCCTCCCTCTCACCCTCCCTCCTTTCTACCCTTCCTTAGTCTCCCTCCTTCCCTCCACCTACTCTCCTTATCCTCCCTCCCTTCTCCTTTCTCCCTACCTTCCCTCCCTTTTTCCCTCCCTCCCTCCTCTCTCCGCTCTCTCCACCCCCTACCGTCCCTCCCTTCAAACCACTATTCCCTCCTTCTCCACCCAACAACCACCTCTCCCTTCCTCCACCCTTCCCTCCCTTCCCTCCCGACACCGTTCTCTCCACAAAAATGGAGGGAGTCTGGGCACCATTTGAGGGATTTTCAGACACCCTCCGGCTCTTCCCTCCCTCCCTTCCCCTCCCTTACTCTCCCTCCCTCCCTTCCCTCCCTTACCGCACTTTCCGCAACGATGCTTTTCATTCGGACTTTCTCTCCACCTCTCTCTCCCTCCCTCCCTCCCTCCCTCCCTCTTTACCATACCTCTCCCTCCCCCTTATTCCTTTTCTCTATCCCTCCCTCCCTCCCTTTCTCAAACTCTCCCTTATGAATCACTCTCTCTCTCTCTCTCTCTCTCTCTCTCTCTCTCTCTCTCTCTCTCTCTCTCTCTCTCTCTCTCTCTCTCTCTCTCTCTCTCTCTCTCTCTCTCTCTCTCACGGATTTGGTCGTATTCAAATCTAATTTTCACCTCCGTGGAGTGTGTGGCCGCGGGTCAGTGTGGTTCCCCTCCCCTCACGCCCCTCCGACTCCCCCACTCCCTCCTTCTCCCTCCTACTCCCCAACTCCCCTCCCCTCTCCCCCTTCTTATCCCCTCCTACTCACAAACTCCCGTCCACTCACTAACCTACTACTCCCCTACTACCCTCCCCTCACTCCCCTTCTACTCCCCTCCTACTCCCCAACTCCCCTCCCCTTCTACTCCCCTCCTACTCCCCAACTCCCCTCCCCTCACTCCCCTTCTACTCCCCTCCTACTCCCCAACTCCCCTCCCCTTCTACTCCCCTCCTCCTTCTCCCTCCTACTCCCCAACTCCCCTCCCCTCACTTCCTTCTCCCCAGCTCCCCACCCCTACTCCCCTTCAACTCCCCTCCCACTACTCCTACTCCCTCTTACTCCCTCAAAAGCTCCTCTACTCCCGTACACCACCACTACCTCCACTACAATAACCCACTCCTCTATTTTTCCTCAATTTCTCTAGCCAAGCCTTCCCCCCCTTTTTTTATCCCTCCCACAACCCCTATTTTTGCTCCCTCACTATCCCCCATTACCACTACCACCTCCTCCTCCTCTTCATTATCATCGTCATCATCATCATCATCATCACCATCACCTCCACTACCTCCACTATCCTCTCTTTCTTCTTCCTTACAGCACCACCAGCGTTTCTCCTCCTCCTCCTCCTCCTCCTCCTCCTCCTCCTCCTCTCTCACACCACAAAAAAGGTTTCCCTGCCTCTCGGAATTCTGTAGCGCCCTAAGAAGGCCTGAATCCCCCTAACAAAGAGTGATTTATTTATTTGTTAAGCATTGTGGCCGCCGGGAAATTGGAAGAAATCACTGAAAAATACTTACTTTTCAACGATTTTTTTTATAGGGGATGCGTTTTTTTTTTTTTTTTTTTTTTTTTGATGGGGTGGTTGCGAATTTTTTTTATATAGGGTGGTTGCCGTTTCTTTTATGGGGTTGCGTTTTTTTTCTTCTTTTTTTATTGAGGGGACCGTTCCGTTTTTTTCTGATTGATCGGCTTGTTGCGATTTTTTTTAGAAGGCTGTGAGGTTTTTTTGTGTGTGTGGCAGAGACGTGGGGAATAGACCTTTGAAGACATTGAGCTTCCGTTACTCTTCTTATGGGATGAATTTGGATACGTTTTGTTGTCCACTTTTTCTGTTTGCGACAAAAAAAAAGGAAATGGATCTACTGAAATGTTTTCGTTGTTGTTTTTTGTGCTACTTATAGCGGCGGTAAGCTTTCTTGAGGGGTAGCTTGGATGACCCCAACCCTTAGTGGCGCAGGCGGATTTTTTAGTTTTATTTCCAGTGGCTGCCGTGATGTATGACTTCTGCCTGGCCCATGCTGCCCCCCGGTGCTGCACTTGAACGAAGTCGCTGAAGTTATGGTTGACTGAATTCAGATCTGGGCAGCATGTGGGTAATCATCCGCCACTCAGTAATAGTTGAAAATTGTCAGCGTGAATCGGTGGAACTCAAACCCAAGTCCTCGCCGAGAGCTCACCTCACGCTGATCACTCGGCCACCGCTTTTGAGTTAGACTGACTCTGAGGCTCGCATTAACAAACCCAATGTCTCTTATTAAACCGTACAGTATTCTTTGTGATGACTTGAAGCATCTGTGAACACTCCTGACATCAGAAAACGCCTCAGAATCCGTACTTCTGTAGGTATGGTTTCGTCACTTCTGGTCACTTCGGAATTTTTGAGCGTTTCGTTATGTTTTTGAAGGGATCGTTACGTCATTTTTCGTCGTAATTTTTAGTAGTTTCGTTATTTTTTCCGTTTTGTTACTTCATAGTGTCGTTACTTTAGTAGTCTCGTTGCTCTTTGATGGGTCATTTTGAGTTTTTTTTAACCGTAAATATGAAGAACCATGAAAGATACCAAAATTAGAAGGGGTTATATTTTCCCTTGATAAATGAGGGAAAACAATAAGGTTAATGTATTTCCATGTCTCAAATTCCTTAGCTCAGAAAGATAAATCTACATGTAAAGGAATTGGCTTTTCATTTCTTTCTTTTTTTCTCTCGTTTAAAGTTAAAATTTCCGAAGGTAAAAGTTCGATTTCCTTTGGACGAGAGTTTCCCTTCACGTACCTTTTTCAGCGACAGAATTACAAGGAACTGCGAGGCTTAAGAATCTTTTATGTTTCTGTATCCTTGAGCTCCTGTGCATTTTTAGAGATTTACATATTTATCATTTATTGTTCATTATTTAGCTTGAAAATGTTGGGGTCGTAGAAGTACGTGAAATAATCGGTGTAATTTTTGTTCTCTTTTTTTCATCAATGATGCACGATTTTAGAAGCAAACTTTACATTTTTTGCGTGTGTGTGTGTGTGTGTGTGTGTGTGTGTGTGTGTGTGTGTGTGTGTGTGTGTGTGTAATTTTAAACATTATTCTTCGTCGTCAGGTTCTCATTAATTTATTCATTTATTTGTTTATTTATTTATTTACTTATTTGTTTACTTATTTATTTATTTATTTAGCTTATTTGTTTATTTCCTTTTTGTCTATCATTCATATCATTATTTTTATCTATTATTTTTACATCATTATTTTATTTTACGACATAAGATATTTGAGTAAACTGTTCACTTAAAATTTTGTAGATATCCCCCCCAAAAAAAAGAAAAAAACGTGAATTCACCAACAAACTCTCCATTTTTGTGTGTTTATTATTCACATCATTAAAATCTTCCACTTTACAGATATTTAAGTTTTTTGTTCACTTAAAATCTGGTTCACTTAAAATGTTGTTCATACCCCCAAACATAATATATAAAAAAAAACGTAAATTTACTACAAACTTACATTTTTGGTGTACCTATTGTTTACATCCTTAACTTAAAATTTTGATTATCCAGACATTTGAGTAGCTATTTTGTTTTGTTAAAATTTTGTTCACTTAAATTGTTCTTCATATCCTTAACCCGGTAGCTGCGGGGATCATGTTTCTTAAGGGCCCCTCTAAGCGAATTAATCAGAAAAACTCACCACTTACGCAAACCATTTCATAATATACACATATCAACGCATTTGTGATCAGTTTATGCATCATCTATTTTGGGGGGTTTATATCATGGCAAAAATTTGACCCGTCGCTGTTACCGGGTTAAAGAAAAATCGTATAGAGTATTTTCAAGGACGATGAGAATATTTTGAAAGGGATATACACGGAAATAAACTCAAACATAAAGTAATGAAAACCTGACGACGAAGAATAATGTTAAAAAAATCGTGACTGCCGCCGTGAGCAAACGACACCACGTCCCCGCCACAGCCTTCCTCGTGTCTTTTAAAACCCAAAAATTCTTCAAAAAGTGGCTATTCTGAGGCTGATCCTTTCTGACGCCTTGGATCTGGCGCCGTCCTGTGTCCAGAGGGGAGGAGGAGGAGGAGGAGGGAGAGGGAGATAAAAGAGAGAGGGAGAAGGGAGAGGCCCTATCAAGGAGCCACAGGTCACACTCTCTCTCCCCTTGTTTACTCTCCTCCTCCTCCTCCTCCTCCTCCTCCTCCTCCTCCTCCTCCTCCTCCTCCGATGGAAAAAGAAAGGCAGTAGACGTCTCCATTGTATTAATGTTATGTTCGAGAGAGAGAGAGAGAGAGAGAGAGAGAGAGAGAGAGAGAGAGAGAGAGAGAGAAGATGAAATAGACAAAAAAAACGTTGAAAATATCGAGAAAAAAGAAACTGATGATCGACACGTTGAAAAAATAAACTGAGAAAGAGAAGAAAGGAAGAAACGAAGGCAGGGAGAGAGAGAGAATGGAGGGGAGAGGGAGGAAAGAATTGAGGGAGAGAGGGAGGGAGGGAGCAGTGAAGAAAGGACTCCCAGACTTTAGTAGTTTTGATGCGAAAATTGACCGCTGACTTCTCTCTTCCACCCTTATTTTCTCTCACTTTCTCTCCCTCTCCCTCTCCTTCCCTCCCCCTCCCCCTCCCTCACCCACCGTCAGTTTCCCTCTCTTTCTTTCCCTCCCTCACTTCCTTTCCCACCCCATCCTTCCCACCCTCCCTTTCCATTCCTCTCTCATTCACCTATCTCCCTCCTTTCTCTCCCCATCCTTCCCCCTCCCTTTCTCCCTCACCCTCTATTTCCATCTCCTTCCCTCTTATCCCTTCCCTCTCTTCCCCTCTCCCTCATCCACCATGTCTCCCTCTCCTCCCTTCTCCCTCCTTCATGCACCCTCTATCTCCCTCCCTCTCACCCTTCCCCTCTCCCCTCTCCCCCCTTCTTCACATCTCCCTTTCCTTCCCTCACCCTGCACCTTTCTATCTTTCCCTATCTTCTTTCTCCTCTATCTTCTTTCTTCTCTATCTTTCTATCTTCCTCTCCCCTCCCTGATATCTCCCTGACCCTCCCCTTTCCTTCCCAATAACTCCCTCCTCCTCCCTCCCCTCTCCTCCCCCCGCCTCCCCCCCTCCGTTTATCGGGCCCCAGAGTTCCCGCCGATCGTTTCAGGCCGATCGGGACGAAGAACAGACTCGAAGCCACAATTTAAGTCCATTTCGTCCCGTGGTCAGCCGGAAATGGGCGGCCCCCAATTTGCTTGAACTGTCCACACCCCGCCATCTTCCTCCTCCTCCTCCTCCTCCTCCTCTTCCTCCTCTTCCTCCTCTTTTATCTCCTTTCCTGCTGTCTTTCTCTCGTTCTTTGATTTATTTCTGCTTTTTAGTTTTTGTTTCAGTTCGTGTCATATTTTTTTTCTCTTCTTTTTCTGTATTATTTTTTTATTTCCTTTGTTCTTTTCATCTTTTTTTCTTTTTTTTCTTTCCTTTTTTCATACCTCTTCCTGTTGTTGCTCCTCCTCCTTCTCCTCTTTTATCTCCTTTCCTGCTCTCTCTCTCTCTCTCTCTCTCTCTCTCTCTCTCTCTCTCTCTCTCTCTCTCTCTCTCTCTCTCTCTCTCTCTCTCTCTCTCTCTCTCTCTCTCTCTCTCTCTCTCGTTCTTTATTTCTTCGTTTCTTTCTTTTTTTGTTGTTTTACTGTCATTGTTGTTATCATTATTATCTTATTTTCCTTCATGTTTTTTTATTTGTTTTTCTATTTTATCATTTTTTTCTATTTTGTACTTTTCTCACCGTCTTCCTTTTCTTCCTTTTTATTTTTTCCTCTATTTCCTTTCTTTCGTCCTTTGCTTTTCTTCTTCCCTTTACATATCTCTCCTCTGCTGTTTCTTTCTTCCTTTTCCCTCTCCTCTTCCATCTTCTTTCCTGTTCTCTCTCTCTCTCTCTCTCTCTCTCTCTCTCTCTCTCTCTCTCTCTCTCTCTCTCTCTCTCTCTCTCTCTCTCTCTCTCTCTCTCTCTCTCTCTCTCTCTCTCTCTCTCTCTCTTTTTTTTTTTTTTTTATTTACACAGACACTTGGTTACATCAGGGCCTAGTACCTATAACATTACATTATATGGCGGCACTAGTTTCTTGGCTAAAGGGAACATAGTTGGTATCCCCTATCTGGAAGCCTAACCTGTCACAAATTGTTCAGCCACTGGTTCACAAACAGTTTATATTGTTGCCGGTGTGTGAACTGCTGAGGCAGCTGACCGGACGCAAGGAGACGGTTCCATGTCTGCACGTAAGTGTTTATAAACTGCCTCTGGTAGTGAGTTGTCCGGCATCGCTGTACCACCAGAGCCGTGGGAGCCGCCTCCGCTGACCGGGTGTTGGCTGTCACCTCCCGCTCCGGCTGGCGCAGCGTCCTCAGGTGTTCCATTCCCTCCTGCTGTATTTTGTACAGAGTGGTGAGGCCGGCCACGTCTCGCCGGTGTTGGAGGG
>NC_066562.1:3572131-3577131 GCF_024679095.1 Eriocheir sinensis | reverse complement strand
GTTCCTTTCCAGCACCGAGGAAGTCTGCATAAGAGTCGTTCATAAAAAAGGAAAATATTACCAAAAGTTGTCTTCCATTTGTTTCTTTGTGTTGCTGCCCACCTCACTGACTCATGACCCCTTCCTAGGAACTTACGAGAGAGAGAGAGAGAGAGAGAAAATTTTCGCGGATTCCTCCACTTGCAGTCAATTCCACTATAATCTCCTCCTCCTCCTCCTCCTCCTCCTCCTCCTCCTCCTCCTCCTCTCCTACCCTTTCAATACTATCCTCTGACATACATTACTTGGTGTGTGTGTGTGTGTGTGTGTGTGTGTGTGTGTGTGTGTGTGTGTGTGTGTGTGTGTGTGTGTGTGTGTGTGTTCGCGCCACAACACCTACACGGTCGTTAGTGTTGATAATTGCTCGTTATGAGGATAATTAGGCGGTGTTGTGACGACCAGCCTACCTCCTCCTCCTCCTCCTCCTCCTCCTCCTCCTTCTGCTCCTCTTCCATTTGCTTTTCTTCCTTTTTCCACACCTCTCCAATTTCGTTTTACCTCTGCTTCTCATTCTTTTTTTTTCCTTCTATTCGTCCTCATCCTCTTCCTCTCTTTTCCCATTTCCCCACCTCCTCCTCCTCCTCCTCCTCCTCCTCCTCCTCCTCCTCCTCCTCCTCTTCTTCCTTTTTTTCTATCTTTCCCAACTTCAGCCAATATTTCTACATCTTCGCTTTTCATCCTTCCTCCATTTCCTCCTCCTCTTCCTCCTCCTCCTCCTTATCATCATCATCATTTTTCCTCTGTGATTCTATTCCCATATACATTTACACTTTCCTTTATCTCTTTTTTTTTTCCTTTACATAATTCCTTCTATTTTTTTAATTATTATTCAGACTTATTATTTCATCCTCTTTCCCTTCCTTCTCTGTCTCTAATTCATCCTTATTTTCTTTCTTTTCTCTTTATCTATTTTTTTTCTTTTTGTCATCATTATTTTCCTTCTCTTCTCCTCATTTTCATCTTACTTTTGTCCCTTTCCTTTACTTATTTCTTATTTTTTATCCTTTTTTATCTTATCATTATCCGTATTTCATTTCTCCTTATCTTTATCTTGTTTATTTTCATCCTTATCCAACTTTTTATCCACATTCCTATCTTACTTTACTTCTTTTACTCATTTTACTTTTTTTTATTTTTTCATCCTTTTCTTACTTCTCAGCTCCTTGTTCTTGTCTTTACTCTTCTTCCTTTTCCTTCTCCTATTTTTTCTTCCTCTTATTCTCATTCTTTTCTTACTTCTTTTTTTCTTAGTTTTCCTTTACTTCTTGCTTTTCTTTCTTTTTTGTCTTCGTCCATTTCCCACTTCTTATCTTCTTTATCTTCTACTCTTTCATTATCTTCCGTTTCATCATCATCTGTACTTTTTATTTTTCATTCTTCTTCTTCTTCCACTCAATATTCTTAGCTTTCTCCTTCTCCTTATTTTCATCCTTCTCCTTCTATGCCCTTTTTATCAATATTTCGTCCACCTTCTCCTCCTTTATTTCTTCCTTCGTCACTAAAGATTGGTTCATATTTACTTCCTGGGTGATCTTATCAGTATAGTCTTCTTTTGTTTTCTTTTATTTTATTTTCCTTTTATATTCACTTTCATCTTCTTTTCCTCCTCTTTATCGTCCTCCTCCTCCTTCTCCTCCTCCTTTTCTAACTTGTCTTCCTTTCCTTCTCCTCCTTCTACATTTCTTTACACTCTTCTTCCTTTCTTTTATTATTATTTTCTTCATCTGTACTTACGTCTGTCTTCCTCTCCCTCCTTCCTCTCCTCTTCCTCATCTTCCTCTTCCTCTTCCTCCTCCTGCTAATGTTATTCCCTATCTTCCTCTTCTCATTTACACTGATCTTCCTCTTCGTCGCTAAATGTTTGTTGTTGTCTCCTCCTCCTCCTCCTGCCCGCTCCAGGCCTCTTGGTAACCCTTGTTTCTTCTTCAGGCGTGAGATTAGTTTTATCCCTCTGATCGATTCTCTCTCTCTCTCTCTCTCTCTCTCTCTCTCTCTCTCTCTCTCTCTCTCTCTCTCTCTCTCTCTCTCTCTCTCTCTCTCTGATGTACTGTTTTTTTTCTATTTTTTAAGCTTTTTTTTGTTTATTTTTATTTCAATTCTACTTTTATATGTTTTATTTTTTTTTATTATTTTTTATTGATTATTCTCATTGTTATTGTTGTTGTTGTTGTTGTTGTGTGTTTATCTTTCTACTGCAAAACACACACACACACACACACACACACACACACACACACACACACACACACACACACACACACACACACACACAAACACAAACGGATAGAGAGGCAGACAAACATAAACACACACACACACACACACACACACACACACACACACACACACACACACACACACACACACACACACACACACACACATTACGACAGACGGAAAACGTGGCCAAATTTTACGGCTGAAGACGGAAGGCATAAAGGAGGGAGGAGGAGGAGGAGGAGGGAGGTGTCGTCTTCTCTTCCTCCTTCCTTCTCTAGACCTCTCCTTCCTTATCTTTACCCTTCCCTTTATTCCTTCTTTTCTTCCTTTCCTTCATCTTCCTTCACTTTCCCTCTTCTTCCTTTCCTTGGCTACCCTTCCTTCCCTTTTTCCTTTTTTTTCCTCCCCTTCCCTTTCCTTCATTTCCTTTCTTACACCCTTCATATTTTCTGTTGTCATTTATCCTTGCTTTTCATTCCCTTATTTTCTTCCCTCCCTTTTATCTTCTTTCCCTTCTTTTCTCTATCCTTCTCTTCCTCCGTTCTATCCTTTTTTCTTTCCTTCACTTTCTTATCCACCTCTTCCATACTCTGTCTCTTCCCTCTTCTCAATTCTTCCATCTTTATCTTCCTCCCTCGTCTCCTCCCTACCTTTCTTCATCTCCTCTTCATTCCCCATTCCTTCCAGTTCCTCTCCCTCCCTTTTCCCTCCCTTTCCCCTCCCTTCTTTCCTCCATATCTTCCTCCAGCCTTCCTTTCTCCCTTACCTCATCTCCCTTCCCTACCTTCTTCCTCCCTTCTTCGCTTTCCTCCACCCTTCCTTCCCTCCCTCCTTCCCTTCCTCCTCCCTTTCCTCCAGACGACTTCCAAATCTTCGCAAGAGACAGTTCTCTCCTCTTCTCTCCCTCCCTCCCTCCAATTCGCTCTTCCTTCCCTCCTCTCACTCATCTCTCCCTCCCTCCAGTGTGTCACGTGACCTGCCGGGCGAATAGCCATATGAAGATTCTCTCTCTCTCTCTCTCTCTCTCTCTCTCTCTCTCTCTCTCTCTCTCTCTCTCTCTCTCTCTCTCTCTCTCTCTCTCTCTCTCTCTCTCTCTCTCTCTCTCTCTCTCTCTCTCTCTCTCTCTCTCGATAACACTAATAGCAGTTGACTTTTGTTACTTTTATTTGTTTAAAGTAGTAAAAAATTCTCTCTCTCTCTCTCTCTCTCTCTCTCTCTCTCTCTCTCTCTCTCTCTCTCTCTCTCTCTCTCTCTCTCTCTCTCTCTCTCTCTCTCTCTCTCTCTCTCTCTCTCTCTCTCTCTCTCTCTCTCTCTCTCTCTCTCTCTCTCTCTCTCTCTCTCTCTCTCTCTCTCTCTCTCTCTCAACGAAAACAAACACCACATGACATATACTTTTTTTCTTGTTTTTTTCTTGCTTTTTTTTCAGTCCTTTTTTTCCGTCAATGTCTGAGACGCTGATTTCTCGCTTTATAAAGACGGGTCGGGAATTTAGTGAGATTGAAATGTTTGAAAATGTTTATGACGACGGAGATGTTTGGGAAACGTCATAAAGAACGGGAGGGAGAGGAGGAAGGGAGGGAGGGAGGGAGGGAGAGGAGGAGGGAGGGAGAGGAGGAGGGAAGAAAAGATAGGGAGGAAAGGGTATCAGTTTTATTGTTCCTTTCCATCTTTTTTTTTTCTTTTTTTCATCATCATTGTTTCGTTTTTGCGGCATTTTTTCATTATTTTGGATTCTTTGATTTATATTGCCCGCTCTTTTTATTTTTATTTATAGTAGTATGCCTATGTTAGTATTTTCTTGTTGGGAGTCTGTTTTTGTTTATGATATATTAGGGGTTAACTTTTGTCAATCTTTTTTCTGTCGTTGGTAATACTGCTTTTTGTATCGTTTTTTGCATTGCTATTACTGTTATGTTGTTGTTTTTCTGATGGCAATGCTGCTGTTCCCCTTTTTTTGTTTGTATTTGTATTTCCTTTTTTGTATTTCCTTTTTTGTATTTCCTTTTCCTTTTGTATTTCCTTTTTTGTATTTCCTTTTTTTATTTCCTTTTTTGTATTTCCTTTTTTGAATTTCCTTTTCCTTTTGTATTTCCTTTTGTATTGTTTTGCATTGTTTTGTTTTTGCATTGTTTTTTTCCTTTTGTATTGTTTTTTTCCTTTGGTATTTCCTTTTCCTTTTCCTTTTTTTGTATTTCCTTTTTTTCTTTGTATTTGTTTATCCTTTTTTGTTTATATTTCTGTGGTTCATAATTCTTCCTTTCCTACGTTATATATTTACTTTATCAATGTTTTTTTTGTTTGATTTCCATGTGTATATTTTTGTCATTGTGGATTTATTAGAATTTTCTCGTAATCTTATCCTTTTACTGTTGTTTTTACTGATGGCAATTATTTATTTATTTGTGTGTGTACCTCTATCAATACCTTGCACTTGTTTTGTTCGTATTTTCTTGAACATTGACATTCACTAACATGCTAATTATGATCTGTACTAACGTATTCATTCATATACTTCCATGAGATACATTCCATTAGAACCATTTCTATCTTCTCATATACTTACAAAGAGGAGGGAAAGAAGGAAGGAAATGGTAGATAATAAAAGAGTACATGAAGAGAAGAAGAGGGAAGAAGTGATAGAAGGAAGGAATGAAATAGTAGATAGTGTAATGGAAGAAAAAAATAGATGAAGGGAACCCTGCAGATATTTTCTTTACTTATGACTTAAAACCATGAAGAGA
>NC_066562.1:3477131-3567131 GCF_024679095.1 Eriocheir sinensis | reverse complement strand
TATATTCCTTTTCTCTTTCTCTGTTTTGTAGATCATTCGGCGTAGAAAAAGTTTGAAATGCACAAGTTTTTTCTGCCTCTTTTCATCAACCCTTTCCTCATTCGTCACTCTTTTCTTTTTTCTTCACTCATTCTTTTCTTTTTATACCTCAAAATCTGTATATATATTTTTTTTCAACTTGTTCTTTTTTCTATCATTTTTTTTTCCCGCAAGCTCCAGGGGGTAGCATGACCCAAGCAAGACTGGCTCCACTGTAAACACTTGCCTGCGCCACTAACAGATTGGACCCGATAATGAACGTAAAAATATAGATATGTAAACACCACTTTTTCATACCACACACACATCCTTGCCCACTTCTATCCAGTACAACCCCTCCTATACCTCCCCTTCTTTCCTCTCGTTTCTCCCCACCACTAACTAACTTCCAATACCTCACTTCCCCCACCACTAACACAACCTCTCCTATCCCCTCCCTTTCCCCCCTCACTCCTAACCGTTGCAAACTTACCACTACCCAACTCTCCCCACCACTAACACCACCCCTCCTATACCCTCCTCTTTCCTCTCATTCCTCCCCACCACTGCAAACTTACCAATACCCAATTTCTTTCAGTCACTAACACCAACCACCCCACCACAACCCATCAAGTACCCCTCCTCTTCCCCTTCATTCCTCCCCACCACTAACTTCCAATACCCCACTTCCCCCCACCACTAACACAACCCCTCCTATCCTCTCTCCCTCCCCCCCTCATTCCTCACCGCTGCAAATTTACCACTATCCACTTCTCCCAACCACTAACACCACCCCTCCCATACTCTCCTCTTCCCCCTCATTCCTCCCCACTGCAAACTCACCACTACCCAATTCTCCCAACCACTAACCACCCCACCACTAACACTACCCCTCCTATACCCATTTCTCTTTCCCCTTCATTCCTCCCCACTGCAAACTTACCACTACCATATTCTCCCAACCACTAACACCACCCCTCCTACACCCCTCCCTCTTTCCCCTCTTTCCTCCCCACAAGCTAACCAATACCCACTTCTCCCCATTCACCCCCCTTCACCACCCTCCTCCTCCCTCTTTCCCCTCATTCCTCCCCACCACAAGCTTACCAATACCCACTTCTCTGCCCCTCCCACTCACCACGCCCCCCAGCCGCCGCCCCTCCCCCTCCCCACCACAAGCTTACCAATACCCACTTCTCTGCCCCTCCCACCCACCCCCGACTCACCACGCCCCCCAACCGCCTACTCCCCCCCCCTCACCACCACAAAGGCCACGGCAGATTAAGCAATTGGAGTCCAGCGGCTGAGGTCTTTGTGGCCGGGCTCAATAACGTGCGGGTTGTCCACCTTTCCGCCCTCACCTCCCACGTCCAATTACTGCCAGATTGACGCCTCGAGCCGGGGGGGGAGAGGGGGGAGAGAGGGAGAGGGGGAAGTGATCAGTAATGTCTATAGATGGGGGTATATGGGTAGGGGAGAGGGGGGAAGGAGGGGAGGTGAAGGAGAGGGGAAAGGGGAGTATGCGTAATGTCTAGAGTTGGGGGTGTATGGGTGGGGAAGGGGAAAGAGGGGTGGTGAAGGGGAGGGTGGGGGAAGGGCGGTAATGTCTGTAGAGTTGGGGGTGTATGGGTGGGGGAGAGGGGGGAAGAAGGGGGTGGTGAGAGGGAAGGGTGGGGAGGAGAGGGGGTAGAAGGGGGGTGAATGTGGGATGGAAAAAAGGGAGGGGTTGAGGATAAGGGTGAGGGGGGGAGGGAGAGAACAGTAAGGGGGAATTAAAAGGGAGGGAAGGGAAAGGGAGAAGATTAGGGAACTGGAAGGGAGGAGGGAGGATAGCAATAGATGGGGGAGAGGAAAGAAGGGAAGGAGAGGGGAAGAGGAGAAGGGGGAACATTATGAAACTGGGAGGAAGGGAGGGGAGAAGAGAGTAGGGAGAAAAGGTAAGGAAGGGGGAGTAATGGGAAGGAGAAGAGGTAGGCGGGAGGGGAGAAGGAAAGGAGGGAGGGAGAGAAACTGAGGAGGTGGGCGAGGGAGAATATGAGGGAGGGAGATGAGGGGGAGGAAGTATTTGCATTGTGCCAAGGGAGTGAGAGAGAAAGTATTGGGTGAGGGAGAGAGAAAGGGAGAGAAGGGAAGGGAGAGGAGGAAGAAGGGAGAGAAGAAAAAATCAGAAGGGAGGGAGGAAGACCACAGAAGCGTTATAATTTGAACTGCATTGAGGGAGAGGAGGAAGGGAGAGAAAGGGAGAAGGAGGGAGGGAGAGAACGAGAGGAGGGAGGGAGGGAGAGAAAGTTACCTGTACGTGGAGAGAAAAGAGAGGAAAAAGGTGTGAAGGAATGTGAGATATTAAACGAAGAGAGAGAGAGAGAGAGAGAGAGAGAGAGATGAAGAAAGAGGAAAAAATATGAATAAAAATGGAAGTGGGAGGAAAGTGAGAGAGAGAGAGAGAGAGAGAGAGAGAGAGAGATGAAAGAAGGAAATAGATAAACGAAGAAGATAAGGAAGGGGGGGAAAGGGGAAAAATGATAAAGGAGGAAGAAGGAATTGAGGATTTTTTTTTGTTTTCCTTATTCTCTTTTCCTATTTTCCTCCTCCAACTTTTCATTATTTTCCATTTTTTTCTTATTCCTTCTTTCTCCCTCCACTCATTCCTCCTCGTTATCTCCCGATCCTCCTTTTCCTTCTCATCTTTTCTTCCTCTTTTCCTTATTCTCTCTATTTTCCTTCTCTTCCACTTCTTCATTATTCATTTTTTTTACTTATTCCCTCTTTCTCCCTCCTTTCATTCCTCCGTGTTATCTCCCTATTCTCCTTTTCCTTCTCTTTTCCTTATTCTTTCCTTCTCTTTTCCTCCTTCTCTTCCACTTCTTCATTATCCATTTTTTTGCTTATTGCCTCTTTCTCCCTCCATTGATTCCTCCTCGTTATCTCCGTATTTTTCTTTTCCTTCTCATCTTTTCTTCCTCTTTTTCTTTTTCTTTCATTTATTTTCCTTCATTATCCATTTTTTTACTTTTTCCCTTTCTCGCTCCTTTTATTCATCAACGTCATCTCCCTCGCCTCCTTTTCCTTCTTACTTCTTCCTTATTTTCCTTATTCTTTTTTCATCCTCTTTCACTTCTTCATTGTCCATCTTTTTCACATTCCCAATCTATTCCTCTTCATTCCTCTACGTTGTTTCCCTATCCTCCTTTTCCTTCCCATCTTTTTTCCTTCTTGCTTTATTATCTCTTCCTATCTTCCACATTTTCTCTTTTTTTTCATCATCTTTTCTTCCTTTTTTTATTTTTTTTTCCTTCCTTTAGAAATGTTCGTACTCTGACCTTCTCTTTTGGATGACTCCCTTCGGAACTCTCTCTCTCTCTCTCTCTCTCTCTCTCTCTCTCTCTCTCTCTCTCTCTCTCTCTCTCTCTCTCTCTCTCTCTCTCCTATTGAAAAACTCCTTTGTATTCGTTCTTTCCAATATATTTGTTTGTGTGTATTACCTGTATTATTAATCTTATTCAATCACGGTGCAGGTAGATCGTCTCTCTCTCTCTCTCTCTCTCTCTCTCTCTCTCTCTCTCTCTCTCTCTCTCTCTCTCTCTCTCTCTCCATATCTGTTTTTTTTTCACTATTTTCTGTTTCTTTTTTTCTTTCATCTGTTTTCATAATCTGTTTCTTTATTCCTGTTTTTTTTTCTTATCTGTTTTCTTTTTTATTCTCTCTCTCTCTCTCTCTCTCTCTCTCTCTCTCTCTCTCTCTCTCTCTCTCTCTCTCTCTCTCTCTCTCTCTCTCTCTCTCTCTCTCTCTCTCTCTCGCTTTAAAAGAGTGACGGGGATTGAAGAATGCATGAAACTTTCGTCTCCGGGTTTTATTGATGCGAAACGAGGGAACTTTTTGAAATCATTAGAATCGCTTTCATTGAGGTGTTCTTCTGTACGTGTGTGTGTGTGTGTGTGTGTGTGTTTACTAGAGGGAAAGGAGAAGGAAACCCAAGGAATTCTGTCTCCTCTTCTCTCTTCCTCCCTTTCTCTCCCTTCCTTACGTCCTTCCCTCCCTCCTTCCCTCCTCTTCTTCCTTCCTTCTTCCATTACTGTCCCTTCATCCCCCATCCTATTTTCTCTTCCTTCTTTCCTTCATCGTTCCTCTCCCTTCATTATTTTCTACCTTCCTTTCCTTTCGTTTCCTTCAGTTCATACTTGTCATTTTTTCTTCTTCCTTTCATCTTTTTCTTCCTTTCATCCTCTCCTCTCTTCCATATTCTCCTCTTTCTCTCCTTTGTCCACTATTCTCTGTCTCCCTTTCTCTAGTTCCCTTCATCTCCTAATTTCCCTTCCCTCTCCCTCCTCCTCCTCCTCCTCCTCCTCCTCCTCCCTCCATTATTTTCCTCCAGTATCCGCCATATAAAGTGCGATTTTTACTGCGAATGTCAATGAATCGATGAGTTTATGTGTGTGTAAGTGTACGTCCCTGCGTGTGTGTGTGTGTGTGTGTGTGTGTGTGTGGCATGGCGGACGGCGTAGGTGAATTCTGGATGGCGGCGGCGACTCTCTCTCTCTTTCCCTCTCTCCCTCCCTCTCCCTCCCTCTCCCTGCCTCCCTCCAGCCAGCCAGCGAGCGAGCGAACAAGCGAGTGAGGAGGGGCCGAGGCGAGAGGAGGAGGGAGGAGGAGGAGGGGGAGGGGTAAGAGGAAGGAGGAGGAGGAGGAGTGGCCTAGCTCGACACTCCCGCGCAAGCCGTGACTCAGGGCGCACGGACCCGCGGCTCCTCCTCTGGTCTGGCACTCACCTCGCCGCGCCAGCATCACCACCGCGGCCTTGCGAACCACCACGCCGCCGCCACCACCACCACCACCGCCGCCGCCACCTCAGTTGTGAACCCTCCGCCGCCGCCGCCGCCGCCGCCGCTGCCCCGTACAAAAGTTTGGTAATTTAGTTTCAAAGAACTTTTGGTCAGAGTTGAGATAATCAAACTCGGCCAAACTCAAGTCACTCGGGACGCGGAGACGAGACGGGCGCAAGTTGGCCTCTGCCGTGACCGCCCGTTGTGACCCACTGGTGAAAGTTGTGATTTTTGCCCCGACTTGCTTCTTCAACTCCTCCTCCTCCGCTCACTCTCACTCTCACCCCGGAACCTTACACTACTACTCTCCCTTCTTCCTCTTTCCTCCTCTTCCCTCCTCTTCTTTCTTCTACCCCGGCGGATCTTTGCATTTTTTTTTCCACTTTTTGTTGGCTTTCTTCCCTTCGGCGGGTGACGCACGGAACAAAGGCCACACGAGCCAGGTGACCCAAGGTGACCTAACACACACATGACCCGCCGCCGCCACGCCCCCGCGGCCACACACACCATGGCCTGCCCCCCGCCGCGTCGCTGCTGACCCGTGACCTCGGTAAGTACCCCTAAGTGACCTGTTACGTGACCTGTTCAGTGTTAAGTGAGTTCGTTAAGTGTGCTGACCTCGCTGTGTTGTATAAGTGACCTGACCTCGTGTGTTTTCGGTCTGTAAGGTCGTTATTAGGTAGTTTGACCCCCCGTGTTTAGTCTTTATCTGTGGGCTTGTCTGATGGGTCGTTATAGCCGGTAGTGACCTGGGTGTAGCGATGCGATGCCTTGTAAGGAGTTTTGACCTGTTTTTCGGGGTCACGTCGCCCTGGGGAGTGTGACCAGTGGTTTGTGGGGGAGGATGATTGTGACTTGGCTTCGTTGTCACACACACACACACACACAGTTTATTCGAAGCCTTGTGTGTGTGTGTGTGTGTGTGTGTGTGTGTGTGTGTGTGTGTGTGTGTGTGTGTGTGTGTGTGTGTTAAAAGCAAAGAAGAACGAAGTGAATAAAACCCTATGCGTAAAATCGAACGGTCTAATCTAACATACGTCACAGAAGAATAGAGTTTAGGTCCTCCTTGTAGAACTTAAAAAACTTAGCCAAAATCATACCCAACATAAGTATTGTAGGAGGAGCTTAGTTTCGATTTGGGTAAGACTTTGAAAGGAGAAAAGAAGCAAAGTCCGTAGATGCGACATTCTAACTTGATACAAGGCACAAAGACCTCAAAAAAAATAGAATACAACCAAGAAACTGTATTACTTATCTTGGTTTTAGACTTCAATTCATTATTCGAGGAAGTGAGCGGTAAAGTCTAAGTCCGTGTGGGGAACATACTCTAATCTAACCTCGAACACACGTAGCTTAAGAAAACCACTACTATAATCCAACCGGCAAAGTCTCGTCGAACTTATTTTAATCTTACCTGGAACACACGTAGCTTCAGAAAGACACTAACATAAGTCTAAGTCCTTGCTCGTAACTTACTCTAATCTAACCTTGAACACTCGTAGCTTAAGAAAAACACTACTATAATTTAACCTGCAAAGTCTCATCGAACTTATTGTAATCTTACCTGGAACAAACGTAGCTTCAGAAAGACACTAACATAAGTCTAAGTCCTTGCGGCGAACTTGCTCTAATCTAACCCAAAACTCACGTAGCTCTATAAAGACAGTAATATGGTTTAAGTTCCATCACCCCTTCGTCTCAAATTCAAATGGAAACCTCGCAACTCCAACCCTTCGCTCGAGAGACGGAGTCCGCGCCGGAGACTTCACTTAGCGCCGCGGAGCCGGAGTGGGGCGAACCCGGCGTCACCTGTTACCTGGGATGCTTGGCTTAACGAAGTGAGGAGAATTGAGAAAAAGTGTATCAAGGCTTACCGAAAGACGAGGAAACGAAGCCTAACTTAACCTAACCTCACGTCATCTTACCAAACCTTACTCACCTTACCTCTCCTTTCTTACCGAACCTCCCTAATCATGCCATATCTTACCTAACCTCACTTCACGTAACCTTACCTTATCTTACCTAACCTTGCCTAACCTCACTTCACCTTACCATACCTAACATCACGTCACCTTACCAAACCTCGCTCAACTTACCTCTCCTTTCTTATCTTATCCTAACCTCCCTAATCATACCATATCTTACCTAACCTCATTTTCCCTTACCATACCTTACCTAACCTAGTCACCTTACCTCACCCTGCTTACCTAACCTAACCTCGGCTATCTTAACCTCACCTTCCCTCACCTTGCTTACCTATCCTAACCTCACTTCACCTATCATAAACTCTTACCTTACTTAACCTAACTTTACCAAACCTCACTTGACCAATATTTACCCTTTACCGTAATCTACCCTACGTTTACCCTAACCTCACTTCAACTTACCTAATTTTACCTAACCTCACGTCACTTTACCTAACCTCACCTGACCGATCTTTACCTAACCTAACCTAACCTAACTTCATCTTATCCAGAAAAACCGCGTAACACAAAGTCCCCAAGTGAAGGAAGAGTCTCCCGGTTGCCTCCTATTTGCATACCCTTTCCTCTCCCTTCCCTCCCTCCCTCCTGATGTCTTCATTTCGTTGGCCCGAGGGTGAGGAGGGAGAGACACACCTTCCCTCTCGTCTTCATCTCCCGTGAAGGAACAGACTGTAAGGGAGGGAGGGAGAGAAGGAAGGGAGGTAGGGAAGAGAAGGGGACGGAGTATTGTAACATCCTCTTGTCTCCCTGTGTGTGTGTGTGTGTGTGTGTGTGTGTGTGTGTGTGTGTGTGTGTGTGTGTGTGTGTGTGTGTGTGTGTGTGTGTGTGTGTGTCGTCTATCCATTATCATCACCATCTCTTATCATCACCTTTTCCCTCCTCCTCCTCTTCCTCCTCCTTCATCACTATCATCATCATCAAACATCACAACGCAACACACAGCAACATAAGCCCCCCAGAGAGAGAGAGAGAGAGAGAGAGAGAGAGAGAGAGAGTCGCATCAGCCGCAACACAGTATTACAAAGCACGGGTCGTCTCACACAAAATAACGTCAGGTGTTGCGAGTTTAAATCACCTGCTCACATTTTTTTATTTACCTGACGGGGGAGCGAATTAGTGGAATAGTGTCACCTGTGCTTTTTTTTCCCTCCCTGTCGACTGTTTTTTCCGCAAATTTATGGCGACGACCTGACTTTTTTTTTTCGGTCCGAGTTTGATGGATATTTGACGCACCTGGATGGAAATGACTTCGGTTTGCTAATACTTTTTTTTTCAGCCCGTGCGTGAGTTTGTCTGTCTAGTAAAACGCGGGATTAACGGCGAGAGTTACGTTGTGTCGAGAGAGAGAGAGAGAGAATTTGCCTCCATCTTATGCAGTGATTTCAACTGTTCACACCACCACTATCAACACCACCGCCACCACCACCACTAACACCACCGCCACCACCATCACCACCAGTATGAACATGATTACCACCACCACCACCATCATCACCACCACCAAACTACCGCACTAACTACCATTCAAGAGAGTAATGGTTGTATGGGCGTGTGCCGGTTAGTTAGTGAAGTGGTAATGGTAGTTAGGTGAGAAGGAGGATTAAAAGCGATGGTAGTTGTGTGTGTGTGTGTGTGTGTGTGTGTGTGTGTGTGTAGCGGCGAATATAGTAGCCGTGAAGTTACAGCACACACACACACACACACACACACACACACACACACACACACACTAACATTAAACCAAACAAAAAATACGAAGAACAAAACAAGAAAGTGAATATAGAAAAGATAATAAAGAAAAAAAAGAAAAATGAACAGAAAACAAGAAAGAAAAGAGAAAGGGAAAACAGAAACAAAGAAAACCTAGCAATAAACAATACAACAGATAACAAAGAAAAGAGAAAAACAGGAGAAAGTAAAGTATAGAGAGAGAGGAAAGAGAGTTGATAGGCAAAGTAGCGGTGATGGTGGTGGCGGCGGGCGGGTGGCGGTGGTTGTCGGCGGGCGGTGTAGAGGCGAGCGGCATTGAATATAGCCCGCCGCCGCCTCCACCACCGCCACGTGAGGTAGGCAAGCTTGGGGAGACTCAGGAAAAGGAGAATATAACCTGCCTCGCCTCTCGCTGCCTCGGCCCAGTGTGTGAGAGGCTGAGGAAGTGAAGGAAGGGCAATGAGGATGAAAGGAAAGGTAGGAAAAGGTGAAATAAGGGAGAATGGATGAAGGAGAAAGTGAGTGAGGGATGGAGTGAAGGAAAGGCGATGAGGATGAAAGGAAAGGTAGGAAAAGGTGAGAAAGTGAAAGAAATGTGAAGTAGAGGAGAAAGGAGAAAGTGAGGGAGTGTGTTAGGGGATGAAAGGGTAGGAAAAGGCAAGGGAGTGAAGGGAACGATAGAGAAGGAAGAAGAGATGAGGGAGTGATGTGAGTGAAAGGAGAGATTGGAATAGGCGAAGTAAGGGACAATGAATGAGGGAGAGGGCGAGGGAGTGTTGTGGAGGGCAGTGAGAGTGGAAGCGATGATAGGAAAGGTAAGGGAGAGAGTAAGGGAGTGTGTTAGGGAGAGAGGGGAGGGCGGTGAATGGGAAATACATAGGTTGGAAAAGATGTAACGACGGGTAGGAAAGGTGAGGGTGCGAGAGAAATGGGAGATAAGGGAGAATCGATGAGGAAGTGTATGAAAGTAATTGAGAGTAGAAATATAAGGTAAGAAAAGGTGAGGGAGAGAGGGAAATGTGAGATAAAGGAGAAGAATAAGCTAGAGAGTGAGGGAGTGCATTGAAAGTGAAAAGAAGAAGTGAGGGAGATAGATAAAAGTATAAGGTAAAGAATGGATGAGAGAGAGGATGAGAACATTAAAAGTAGAAGAAAAGGAAAGGATAGGCGAGTGAGAGAGGAATATATGAGGTAAGGAAAAGAGTGGAGGAGGGAGAGGTAGAGGGAAAATGCGGCGAGTGTGAGATAAATTATAGAAAAGTAAGGAAGAGACAAAATTAAGGAAAAAAGTGCATACCGGGATTGGGAAGGTGAGGAAAAGTGGAGTGATGGAAATATGAGGAAAAGGAAAAAGTGGATGAGGGAGAGTGAGGGAGTGTATGTAAGCGTGAAATTGGTAAAAAAAAAATTCAGAAAATGGTAGAATTCAGTTAAGGGGAGGCAAGGAAAGGTAAGCGAGTGTGTAATTAAGAGTAAGGTTACGAGAAGAGCAGGTAAGGGATTGTGTGTGTGAGAATCAAGGGAAAGTAATGGGAAAGGTTAGCAAAGGTAGATTATAGGTAAGGGAAGGTGAGGGAAGCATAGCGACTGTGTAATTTAGAATGAGGTTCCCGAGTGTGTAAGGTAATGTGAGATGGAGTGCATGAGAGTGAAGGGAAAGTGATAGGGAAGGTAAGCACAGGTAGATTTCAGGTAAGGGAAGGTGAGGGAAGTTAAGCGAGTGTGTAATTTAGAATGAGGTTCCCGAGTGTGTAAGGTAATGTGAGATGGAGTGCATGAGAGTGAAGAACAGAAGTTAATCTATTAAAAAAGAACTAAAACCCTTAAGCAAAACGAAAAGGGAAAGTGCTAGGAAAGGTAAGCACAGGTAGATATCGGGTAAGGGAAGGTGAGGAGAGTTAAGCGTCTGTGTTATTTAGAATGAGGTTCCCGAGTGTGTAAGGTAATGTTAGATGGAGTGAATGAGAATGAAGGGAAAGTGATAGGAAAGGTAAGCACAGGTAGATTTCAGGTAAGGGAAGGTGAGGGAAGCTAAGCGAGTGTGTATTTTTTTTTTTTTTACAGCTAAGGAGACCGTTCTAGGGCTTAAAGAAAAATATTAAAAAAAAGCCCGCTACTTACTGCTCCTGAATAGAGGTCAAAGGAGTGGCCAAAAAGAGAGGTCAATTTCGGGAGGAGAATGAGAATGAGGTTCCCGAGTGTGTAAGGTAATGTGATATGGAGTGGATGAAAGTAAAGGGAGGGTGATAGGACAGGTAAGTACAGGTAGATTTCAGGTAAAGGAAAGTGAGGGAAGCTAAGCGACTGTGTAATTTAGGTGTAAGGTAATGTGAGATGGAGTGAATGAGAGTAAAGGGAGGGTGATAGGACAGGTAAGCACAGGTAGATCTCGGGTAAGGGAAGGTGAGGGAAGCTAAGCGACTGTGTGTGATGTGAATTGAGGCAAGATAAAGAGGGTGTGTGAAATAGCGTGTAAGGGCGTGAGGGAGGGAGTACAGGGAGAGTGATAGGGTAATATAATCTTGCAAAATACTGAAAAAAAATACGATTGAAAAGCGAAGTGATGGACAGAACTTTTTTTTTTTTTTTGTGTGTGTGTGTAAACTTCGACAAATAACCGATACAAAATTTCTTTCCCACAATTAACAGGCAGCGTACAATACAGATAATAAAGACATTTTTTTTATTAATACGAAACAAAATCGTCAAATATTCACAGAACGACGGTTAATAAGTTCGGATTCCTTTAAAAGAAGCATTTATTTCTCTTTCCAAACCCTTATGGACTTGAATCCTCTTTGTGGTGTGATGTTTTGTCCTATCCTGTTCATTTGAGAGAGAGAGAGAGAGAGAGAGAGAGAGAGAGAGAGAGAGTGTTCCCCGTTGCACGCGTTGAAAACATCGCTGTTAGAATACAAATATGGAAAATAGTACGCAAACACACACACACACACACACACACACACACACACACACACACACACACACACACACACACACACACACACACACACACACACCACTACAGCAAACATCATCATCACCACCACCACCACCGTCATCACCACATTACAATTTTACCATCACTATCATCCTCACAAAACATCACCACCACCACCACCACCACCACTACCACAACCATCAACACCACCTCCACCTCCGTCATTTTTCTTCCCTACAATTAATTCTTTGACATATTTGCTTATTTTTTGGGGGGAACTCAGCGTCAGAACAGAAGGTAATCATAAAAAGAATGAGTTAATTTTGACGCTCTACCATAACACACGCGAACTAAAACTCTTAAGCAAAACGAAAACAGAAGATAAAAAGTTACAACACAAGAATCCGAGTAATATTCCGCTGCTAACACTCTCCTTAAGACAGCAAAAGTCACTCCATATGTGGCAAAAAATAATACATTCTTAAAACGCAAAACCTAAATAAAATAAAAATGTTAAAACTACACATTCGGAGCATTTTTTTTTTAGCAACCGAAACAAGGAAAATCGAGAACGCAGATTTATGATTAGGTTAGTAACATAATGATGAGATTAGGGAACTGATTTCTAATGGAGTGACACTTTAAATTTATGGACTAGTCAGGCGGTGATGTTGCTATACGCGAACCATACAGGAACGAGTGATGTTACTATGCGAACCCAAACAGGACCGCCGATGTTAAGAAGCGTAGCAAACAGGTGACGTATGAGGAAGTATATGAGAATGAAAGGAAAGTGAAAGGGAAAGGTGTGATTTTAAGTTAGGGAAGGTGATGAAAGGTAAGGTAGTGTGCAATTTGGGATAACCTAACATGAATGAACCTTTATAAGCGGACCAGTGGCTGAGAGGTGATATTATAAGCGGACCAGTGGCGGAGAGGTGATATTATAAGCGGACCAGTGGCTGAGAGGTGATATTATAAGCGGACCAGTGGCGGAGAGGTGATATTATAAGCGGACCAGTGGCGGAGAGGTGATATTATAAGCGGACCAGACAGAACCAGCCGTGTTATAACCTGACCCGAATGAACCCTTATAAGCGGACTAGTGACTGACCGGCGATGTTATAAGCGGAGGAAACAAACCCAGTGATATTATAACCTGGGTAAGTGAGCGATAATAACCGGATTAGTGAGGGGGTGGCGATGTTATAAGCGAACCTGGCAGAGAAACACCGATATTATAACCTGGGTAAGTGAGTGATAATAACCGGATTAGTGAAGGGGCGGCGATGTTATAAGCGGAGGAAACAAGCCCAGCGATGTTATAACCTGGGTAAGTGAACAATAATAACCGGATTAGTGAGGGGGTGGCGATGTTATAAGCGGAGGAAACAAGCCCAGCGATGTTATAACCTGGGTAAGTGAGCAATAATAACCGGATTAGTGAAGGAGCGGCGATGTTATAAGCGGAGGAAACAGAACCAGTGATGTAACCTGGCCTAAGTGAACAATTATAACCGGACTAGTGACTTAGCGGCGATGTTATAAGCGGACCCAACAGAACCGGTGATGTAACCTGGCCTAAGTGAACAATTATAACCGGACTAGTGACTTAGCGGCGATTTTATAAGCGGAGCAAACAGAGACCCAGCGATGTTATAACCTGGCCTGATGGAACGATATGGTCTTTTCCGTCTAAGGTGAGAATACATGAGAGGAGAAGCCCCTCCCGCATATTCCCAATCTAAGGCAATGTGGTCCTTGAGTAAATTTGCTGGGCTGTGTCTTCGAAACTAACCATAGAGTGCTCTGGAAAATACTCTCATTATGATTCCCTCTCAGAATTACGTGAAATGACTCATAAACCTAACCTAACCGTACCTAACCTTACCTTACCTAACCTATCTAACCTCACCTCACCTTACCTTACCTCACCTCACCTCGCCTAACCTTCCCTAACCTAACCGAACCTTACCTAACCTAACCTAACCTAACCTCACCTTACCTTACCTAACCTTACCTTACCTTACCTTTCCTTACCTTACTCACCTCGCCTAACCTTCCCTAACCTAACCTCACCTCACCTCACCTCACCTTACCTTACCTTACCTTACCTTACCTTACCTAACCTAACCTTACCTTACCTAACCTTACCTTACCTGCCCTGTTCAAGAATGGGCGCCACGTACCAGGTAGCTCCTACCTGACTTTACCTGAAGCCAGATTACACCCAACCCCCATCGGATCACCTGTCCGCCAATCACCAGCACCAGAGCAGCCGTGCCCTTTCTCTGTCACGTGCGGGGAGGGGTTACTTTCCTTATGTGTTCTAACCTCAGGCGGAATAGACGGTAATAGCCGAACTGGTGACGGACCGGCGACGTTATAAGCGAATCAGGGAATAAATCGATGTTATAATTAGAACATATTTTTCGTTAAGCAAACCTCGAAATCGTTATGTTCGTTTGATAGATCCGTGAAATTAATGTTCTTAACTTGCCAGATAAAAACTTAGGAACTGTACGTGCTAAACAGTTTTTTTTTTTTTTTCAGGAACAGAAGCAAGGGAAATCAGAGACGCTTATGATATTAAACAAAACATTAAACTAACGATATTGAAAAAATGAATTAGTAACGGAATGTCGACGATACCAACAACGCAAATTAACTGACTAAACGGGAAACGAGTGATTACATAAGCGAACTAGTTAAGGGTATGTGCTGTTAGCGGGAAAGCGGACCAGAATTGTAATGGATGTTTTAAGCGGATCAAAAAATAAATCTGTCACAATTACGAGAACAAGACACCAACAACGCTAATTAAATGACCAAACGGGGAATAGGTGATGTAATAAGCGAACTAGTTAAGGGCATGTGCTGTTAACGGGAAAGCGGACCAGAATTGTAATGAATGTTTTAAGCGGATCAAAAAATAAATCTGTCATAATTACGAGAACAAGACACAACAACGCTGATTAAGTGACCAAAGGGGGAAAATAGATGATGTAATAAGCGATTTAGTTAAGGGTGAGTGCTTTTAATGGGAGAGCGGACCAGAACTGAAATAGGAATGTTACAAGCGAAGCAAAAAGTAAATAGACCTTAGAATTATAGAAACAAGCCACTAACAACACTAGCTAAATGAAAATGACTAAATAGGTGATGAAATAAGCTTGTAACGGACTATAATTGTAATGGATGTTTTAAGCCAAGCAAAAAATATATCAGTGTCACAGCTACGAAAACAAGACACCAACATCGCTAATTTAATGACCAAACGGGGAAAATAGGTGATGAAATAAGCGAACTCGTTAAGGGTAAGTGCTTGTAATGGGAGAGCGGACCAAAATTGAAATGGATGTTACAAGCGAAGCAGAAAGTAAACAGACCTTAGAATTATAGAAACAAGCCACTAACAACGCTAATTAAGTGAAAAATGACTAAACGGGGAGTAGGTGATGAAATAGTTAAGGTTAAGTGCTTGTAATGGGAGAGCGGACCAAAATTGAAATGGATGTTACAAGCGAAGCAGAAGAGTGAATAGACCTTAGAATTATAGAAACAAGCCACTAACAACGCTAATTAAGTGAAAAATGACTAAACGGGGAATAGGTGATGAAATAAGCGAATTAATTAAGGGTGGAGAGTGGACCAAAATTGAAATGGATGTTACAAGCGAAGCAGAAAGTAAATAGACCCTAGAATTATAGAAACAGGCCACTAACAACACTAACTCAATAAAAAATGACTAAACGGGGAGTAGGTGATGAAATAGCTTAGAACGGGACAGCGGACCATAATTAAAATGAATGTTTTAAGCGAAGCAAAAAAATAAATCAACGTTTCAATTACAAGATGACACCAACACTATGAACTAATTTACTAAACGAAAAATAGGTGATCTAATAAGCGAACTAGTCAAGGGTCTGTGCTTATAACGGGGCAGCGGACTAGAATAATTGAAATAAGGTTGTTATAAGCTAGTGTGGAGGTATTTGTGCCAGCGATCGGAACAGCAATTTGAAAAGCGAGTTATTTTCAAGGTATCTGTGCTGGTAACGGAGAGCGGGTCAGAAAATGGGGTTGTTATAAGCTTGTGTGGAGGTATTTGTGTTAGTAATCGGAACAGGAATTTGAAAAGCGAGCTAGTTTTAAGGAATTAGTGCTGGTAACCGGAGAGAGAACTGGAATCGAGCTTAGGATGTTATAAGTAAGCGTTGTTTAGGTGTTTGTGGCAGTAAATGGACGGCGATGTTAAAAGCAAGCTAATTCTAAAGTATTGGTTTATATTAACGAGACAGCCTTGTTATTAGCGAACTATTGAAGGAACTTGTAACGATTCCGCCTTGTTACCAGAGGACCGCTATGGAGATGAGGATGTTACAAGCGGACTCGATAATAATGGACTTGCTCTGTACAGTAATGGGACAGTCATATCAGAGGACGAACATGGAACAGGGATATAAGCGGACCCGACAGGCACACAATTATCGTTTAAAAGGACCTAAAAAGAGGCTAAAAATATAGTCAGCGGATCAGTAATATTGTAAGAAGTTAATAAGCGGACAAGGAAGAAAGCGAAGATATAATAAGCGAAATAGTGATGTTAGAAGCTTGAAATATAGCCAGTAGAACCATAGGACACAGATTATTTAGTACCATATATTTAAATACCGTAAAACAAAGATTTCCTACTCGGCAAAAACAGTAAAGTGAAGATGGATGAGGTAGCTCAAAATTTACTTCAATGCTATACGAGTATAATCCGTCAAATAAAAGTAATACTGTAAAAATGTAAATATCTGCAAACATTAATTTACGTTCTCAAAGATCAATCAACGTTCAGGAGGAGATCAACGTCAATCAGCTGAAGACACGACTGAATTCATCGGTCAAATATCTTCATGGCGATACTGTGTGCTGATCTCAGGCTATTCAGCGCTGATACTGCACTAATGACAAACTATCAATGCTATTTGCTGACTTAACGCTGACTCCATGGTGAGTGTGCGCTGAGTTTATGCCGATCTCGATTTTCCTTGTATGAGATTATTCATGCTGATCACAGGCAATTTTGAACTATCTATTCATAGGCTGTCCGCTCACCAATTTTATAATCTGTTCTAATTGATTTAAAAATACATTGTACTTTGATTCTATGCTGATGATGTTACTTATGACGTAACTCTGCAGGCTGTATTTAACCTGTATTTAATAACTGTAATCTGAGTGACCGTCGACCATTCCAGCTTTCAGCGCGGACTTTGATGATCTGTTATGCTGATGGTACCCAATGTATGTGCTTATTCTAAAAACAATGTGCTTTTTTTTTTACAACAAAGGAGACAGCTCAAGGACACAAAAAAAGGAAACAATAATAAAAAAAAGCCCGCTACTCGCTGCTCCTATAAAAAGAATCAAAAGAGGTGGCCGAAAGAGAGGTCAATTTCGGGACGCTTTGTGCAGTCTCCGCTGTAACATAGATTTAAACTGACTGGTCGCTGATTATTTAGTGTACCCGGTGCTGACTGTGTACTAAGTTACCTGGTTTTACGCTGATCTCGTGCTGAGTATATGCTGAGTGTGGTGAACTTGCCGACTCTGCGCTGACCAACCACTGACTACCCGCTGACCTTTTGCAGTGTTCCACGTTCACTGTATTTAAGTTATGCTGATCCATGCTACTTGTTTTTGTCTGCTGATGCTTAGCTGATCCAACCCAAAGTCCATGCTGAATATATGCTGACTTTGATGCGACACTTTCCCTGACTTTCCCGTGGTTGCTGACTCACCGCTTAACATATGCTGATTTTTATGCCGACTAAATTACAGAAAAAAACACTTGGACGCCGATTCTATGCTGACTCTGAGCTTAGTAAACGCTGAGTCTGCTGTACATTAACGCTGAACATCTGATTTCTGTGCTGACTAAATTATAGAAAACAAGATCTTGCGCGCCGATTCTATGCTGAGTAAACGCTGATTGCACACTGAGTCTGCTGTACATTAGCGCTGAACATCTGATTTCTATGCTGACTAAATTATAGAAAACAAAATCTTGCACGCCGATTCTATGCTGACTATATGCTGAGTAAACGCTGATTGCACACTGAGTCTGCTGCACACTAACGCTGACTCATGAGCGCCTTCACTCAGCGCCGCCTCCAATTTCGCGTCCGCCACCACCACCACCACCGCCACCCACCACACTAATTAGTATCACAAGTATTACCTTCATTTGCTGACTCGCGTTCACTGCTGACGAATGCGCTGACTTTACCAATAAATCTCGCGCCATCGGTGAAATCATCCGAGGTAACGTCCGCCATTTTTCGGCGTAAAAATTAAAATACAATCCACCTTTTTTTTCCGACTGATTCCCTCACACTGCGCGTAAAGCAAAAGCCGGCCGTGAGGTGTGAGGGGGCGGCGTAGCGGATCCGCGTATATCGAGACCCCGATCGCGTATGAGCCGCGTAAACATTACAAAACATTCCGCGTGTGCGTTAACCCCGCCCGCCATGATGGATATTTAAGCGAATTCGATATATGCGAGTTATTCTGAACGCGGTTATGGATAATATTCGCGACTGTTTCTGTGATGGAGCGACACACACACACACACACACACACACACACACAAAGCTCATCCCATCTGGCCACACGTCCCATCATGCCCCGCCGCGTCGTATCTCAAAATCTCGTATTTCGAAATGGCGTATCTCAAAATCGCCTATCTCAAAACTGTGTATCTCGAAACTGCACATCTCAGAATCGCGTATCTCAAAATCGCGAATCTCGAAACCGCACATCTCAGAATCGCGCATCTCAAAATCGCGAATCTCGAAACTGCGCATCCCAAAACCGCGTATCTCGAAATCGCCTTTCTCAAAATCGCCGTTCTCAAAATCGCGCGGCGCTAATTATAAAAACAAACGCGATTATCAAGTTTGTTTGCTTTTCGTGCGTCGAGTGAACGGCACTTTTCCGAATTAGTGGAAAACGTATTAATTGGAGCGAGTTATTTTATTTTTAATTTTAATTACGTTAAGTAGCGTTTTTTCGAAATTTTAAAAGTAGATAGTTTGTGTTATTTCATATATATGAGATTCACTTAAAAAAAAAATCACACAGCGGGAAAAGGATTGTATGCATTGATTCTTTTTTTTACTTTGTGTGTGTGTGTGTGTGTGTGTGTGTGTGTGTGTGTGTGTGTGTGTGTGTGTGTGTGTGTGTGTTGTTATGTCTTAAACGTAGTGAAAAACTTTTTTGTATCGCTGTAATTTTCTTTTTCTCTTTCCGGCATCGGCTCAGGATCGCGCTATGTAAGTTACGCCAAACGTTATTACGAAGTTTATTTCCGCGTTACGTTAAACCCGCGTTGTGCGAATTACACCAAAACTTCCTAATTAAGTTCCACGTTTTTCAGTCACAGGGGCGACGGTGAGCGGCCTCGCTATCAGTTTATGGGTGTGTCTGACGGCCTGACTGACTGGCTGCCTGGTGATCTGTGAGACTGACTGACTGGCTGGCTAAATAACTGACTGACTGACTGGCGATCTATGTAACTGACTGGCTGCCTGGCGATCTGTGAAACTGACTGACTGGCTGCCTGGTGATCTGTGAAACTGACTGACTGGCTGGCTAAGTAACTGACTGACTGACTGGCGATCTATGTACCTGACTGACTGGCTGGTTAAGTAACTCGCAGACTGGCTGGCTAAGTAACTGGTTGACTGACTGGCGATCTATGTACCTGACTGACTGGCTGGCTAAGTAACTAAATGACTGGCTGACTAAGTAACTGACTGACTGACTGGCGATCTATGTACCTGACTGACTGGCTGGCTAAGTAACTAACTGACTGGCTGACTAAGTAACTGACTGACTGACTGGCGATCTATGTAACTGACTGACTGGCTGGCTAAGTAGCTGGCTGACTGGCTGGCTGGCTAACTTACTGACCGGCTATCTAACTGCCTGGCTATCAAAGTTACTGAGTGAATGGCTGTCTAAGTAACTGGCTCTGGGTGACTGATAGCAGACTGATTGACGAACTAACTGGCTATCTGAATAATTGACCGACCATGGAAGTAAGTGACTGCCTGACAAATAGATATACTGACTGATTTGCTACCTAACTAACTCTGGCTGACTGGTAACTGATTTTCTAACTGGGTTTGTGACTGATAACTACTTTACTTATTTACTGACTGACTATTTAAGTGACTGGGTGAGTTATAACTGACTTACTGGTGGCTATCTAAGAAACTAACTGGGTGACTGATAACTGACTGGTTGCTTGGCTAGGTGAAGGCGAATCAAATAGACTGAAAAACTAACTAACTGACTAACTTATTAACTTCCTGGTAGACGGAATGCCCGGCTGACTGACTGACTGACTGACTGATTGACCTTGTACCCTTTTGACTGGCCATTTGACACTACATTACTCTTGACTGATTGACTTTGTGGCTGACGGACTGACTGACAACCTGCAGGGCCATAGTCACCAATGTTTACAGTTTTCTCCCTTGCTATAGAAGAAAGTGACGGGGTGTAAGGTAGCGATGTATTCAAGGGGGGAGTTTGAAGGGATTAAAAGATAGAGGTGGATTTTAAGTTCATGATGGCGAAGAACTGTAAGGAAGTTTGGTTTCTAGTAAGGCAACAAAGTGTAAGGCAGTGAAGGTAGACAAGGTACAAGATGAAGTTTAAGTTTGGGTTGTCGTTGGTTGGTATTTGCGTGACTGTACATAGCAAAGGAGACATTGGTTGGTATTACAAGACACTTTCGCTTATCACATCATCTATTTATAAAGGTCAAAGGAGGGATCAGTAGGGTTCTAATGAGTGTTTCTTTACGTTCATGGTACAGAAGAAGGGTCAAACTACCTCCAGGGTCATAAAACTACTCCTGGAAATGCCCACAACTTCTACTACGAAAGCCTTGTCAAATATGTGTTCTTGGGCGGCGAAATGTCTTGCAATACGACCCATTGTGTTCATTTATATATTTGCCTTGTTTTGTTCTCGCTCTCCGGTCGGGTTAGGGGTTCTCTCCCACCAAGAGGAAAGCATCAAGACGCCTCCCCACCCGAAACTGACCTCTTCTGACCTCTCGTACTTGTTTCTTTTGCCGGAGTAGCGTCTAGTGGTCATTTTTGTTGTTGCTTTTTTTTTTTTTTTTTTCCTTGAGCTGCCTCCCTTACTGTACAAAAAAAAGACACAAAGGGCCAATGGGACGGAGATGAGCACCGCCGCCACGCGCAGCTATAGTATATGCTCCCGACTTTACATTTTGCTCCCCGAAACACCGCCGCCGCCTCAGGGTTCCCGCCGCCACTGTCGCCGCCGCCTTTGCCGCTGACCGCTCGCCCGCCCGCCGCCGCCGCCGCCGCCGCTGACCAGTCTTTTTGATAATTTCCCTCCGTCTCTCCCTTTTCTTTCCCTCCAGTTCTTGAAAGGGAAGGAGGTAAAGCCCTGTAGCATCAAGAGGGACACGCGGTCTTCCCCCTACCTTCTCCCTCCTCCTCCTCCTCCTCCTCCTCCTCTTCCTCCTCCTCCTCCTCTTCCTTATGTCCTGTCCTACCCTCTTATTCGTCTTTCTCATCCCTCTAGGCCGCTCGTCCCTCTTCCTCCTCCTCCTCCTCCTCCTCCTCCTCCTCCTTTGAAGTGGTTCCCTCGCCCGTTCGAAGCGGCCGCCGAGTCTTGTTCAGTCTCGCCTTCTTGTTTTGAAGCTGATTTTATTTTTTATTTCTCTCCTTTTTAGACCAAATTCGAGCGCTGTTCAGTCGGCGGCGGCGGTGGAAATGAAGGATCACTCGTTAAGTCGGCCTAAAAAATGATATGGACTGTCTTTATACATGTGGAAATTATTTGACGATTTTGTAATTTTCGTGAATTCGTCTTAATAAACGTGAGAATTATTCGAGGTCTCGGTGATTTATTATTCTTTGTTTATTCTCAAAAACTTGCATCAATTTATTTGTTTATTTGTGGGCTTAGAATATATATCAAAATGGCCTTCGTTAACTCAAAGGATATATTTACTATTAATTCGTTCACATTTTTCCTTTTGTTTTACGCATTGGTGTATTTGTTTATTCAATATTACGAATCCTTAACTCATTTTTAATTTCCTCTTTTAAAAGTGATCTTGTACATTGTGTATGTTGCGCTGAATTCTTGAATATTAAAAGTGATTTGTTTAGAATGTGAGTGTTGCCATATTTTTTTATTACATGAATGGGTTTTAATTCTAGTGTTGCGGGAGCTGTGTTCTTCAATGTTAGTGTTGCGAATAGAAGTTAAAATCGAAGTGTTAGATCATTAGTATTGCGAGAGTATGAAAATAGAGCAATAGTGTGTGTGTGTGTGTGTGTGTGTGTGTGTGTGTGTGTGTGTGTGTTGAGGCCGAAAAACTTATGGTGCGCGTTGTGTAGCTATGTTTGTGTTCTATGTGTTTCGGGTGTACATGTTCTTAGCAACACAAGCCTCTTACGGTGTTCGGTTTTACGTCGGGAGGTACAGAAGACTTTAAAAGGTTCGGTTTATTAAATTACTGCGTCCGTAAGTTGGTTTGTGTTGCATTAGCGGTGTTACATAAGGACAAGAATTGGTGCCGTGTGTTTGCGAGTGTGTTAGGTTGTGTTGTTTTAGCGGTGTTACATAAGGACAAGGATTGGTGCCGTGTGTTTGCGAGTGTGTTAGGTTGTGTTGAGTTTGCGGTGTTACAAAAAGGAAAGTGTGTGTTTGTTAGTACGGTAAGTCGGTTTGTGTTCCATCGGTGGTCTGTGTTTGTTAGTAAGTCATTTTGTGTTCTATCGGTGGTCTGCGTTTGTTAGTAACTCGGTTTGTGTTGCATCGGCGGGATGTTACAAAAGGAAAGTGTGAATGTGTTGTTTGTTAGTGAGTTGGTGTTTTGAATCGGCGGTGTTGCGAATCGGTAAGAAAGTGCGTTAATAGCATCCGATTGTGTTGCTTATGTTGTCTCCGTTTCGATAGTAGTGTTGCAAACGGATGAACAAGAGATTTAACATGTGATTTTTGTTAATGAATTTGTTTTGCATTGTCAGTGTTGCCAAGCGGTGACCAAAGGCGTCGTGGGCGTGTGATTGTGTTACTGGAGTGTTTCTGTTGCGTTAGCGGTGTTACAGAAAGAAAATATAACGATTCAGTGTGTGTGGTTTTGTTAGTGTTTGTTTTACATCTGTGGTGTTAAGTAAAATATGAATAAAGTGTTGATGCGCTTTTGTTTGTTACCTGAAGAACAGAAGTTGTGTTGGCGATATGATATAAGAAAGATAAAAGCGGTTCGTTGTGTGATTTCGTTGATAAGTCAGTTTGTTTTCCGTCAGCGGTGTTGCAAAATAATAAGAAAGTGCGTTGCTGGAAAGAGATTGTGTTCCTGTCGCGGGTTATGTTGTGTTACCAGTGTTACAGAAAGAAAAGGTAGAATGGCTGTATGAGTTGCTTCAGGTGTTTGTATAAAGGTGCCGTTGATGAAGCGGAGAGAGGAGGGGAGGTGAGGCATCCAGTCGTGATACAGGCGTGATTATTTTATTTTACGTAAGTTAACAAAAGAAACGAAACGGCAAGTCAGCGTGTGATTCCTCTGTGTCACTTGTGTTCAGAGTTCGCTACGCAAGTATTAGAAAGACCTTGTAGTTACTGGCGTTACGGATTGCTTAGAAGTGGCGGTAAAGTCTGTGTGGGTAAGGCTGTCTATGTTACCTCTACATTTCCGTAAGATAAGATACGCAGATAGTTGTATTGTGGTGTTCATATGATCGTACGTCAGGTGTTCGCGGCGGTGCATATAAGGTTAGGTAAATGTGTGTGAAGGTGGGGGCATACTCTCTAGCCGCGCATGGCCCCGGTGTTCATCTCCTTTGCATTGGTCTGTGGTTTATATTTAGATTTTTATCTGAGTATATATAAGAAGAAGGTGGAGTTGGTTGTGATAGCGATGTGTGCAATGGAGCACCGTACGTACTTTTTTTTTTGTTGTGTGTGTGTGTGTGTGTGTGTGTGTGTGTGTGTGTGTGTGTGTGTGTGTGTGTGTGTGTTGAAGGCATTGTTTGTTCTTAGATAATTATAGCATGTGGTGGAATATTGGAGAAAGTATGCAATGATATTAAGAAAGCGAATTACATATATTTCAATTTTCTATTTTTGTGTATGTTCGTCAGCGCTGATACCTCGAAAACGGGCTTAAACTTCTTTACGGAATTCTATGAGAGCAACCCATTTTTCTATTCCGTATATGCGAAAAAAATAAACTTACCCAATATTTTTTAATGAGAGCAAAAAAACTTAATTTATTCCCGACACTCGCGCCGCGGTGGTGGGCACAAACGCGAAGTTCCTTTTTGTTAGCAGCGCAGAAAAAGAAATTAAATGATATAGTGCCGAAACACACACACAAGTCGCTCCTGTTGTTGTTATTCCTTGTTGTTGCGCGGGCCAAGGGCGGAGGGGAGCCTGTGCGGGGTTGAAGGGAAGATATAATTTTTAGGTGTTGTGTAGTGTTAGATACGCATTCATTATTCATTTTCCTACTGCTGGGACAAAGAAGAAAAATATATGGTGTTTTGGTATGTAAAAGGAAGATAGATATATTTTTTTTTGTGTGTGTGTTATGTAGTGTTAAATAGTATTCATTAATCCTCCTCCTTTTGCTGGGACGAAGAAAATATGTGGTGTTTTGTTATGAAAAAGGAAGATATGTATAATTTTTTTTGTGTTGTGTAGTGTTAGATACTTGTTCATTATTAATTTTCCTACTGCCGGGACGGAAAATAGAATATGTGATGATGTGGTATGTAAAATAATTAATCATGCTCGTTTTTTTATAGTGTCGTTCGTAAAAAATATATATGCACTTTTTTATTCATTGTGGTAGGTAGAAATATTAATTATGCTCTTTTCTATACATTCTTGTGCGTAAAAAAAATGGTTGTTCTTTTTATTTACATTTTTCTACGTAAATGTGGTTATGCTTTATTTTTTTATTCACATTATTCTACGTAAAAAATCATAATGCCGTTTTTATATACATTCTTGTACGTATAAAAAAATAATTATGCTCTATTTCATTTACATTCTTCTACGTAAAAAAAATCATTATGCTCTATTTTATTTACATTACTCTACGTAAAAAAATAAGTAGCCTCTATTTTTATACCTGAAATAAAGAGAAAGAGAAAATGTCTGTAGTTCAGTGGTGCTTGCGTGTTCACGAGGAGGAGAAGACCAGCGCCGTGTTACGAGCTCCCTCTTCCTCAGCCATTCACTGGAGATCAGTTCCAGCAATATTAGGTGTTGGTGGTATCTAAAAAATAATTATCCTCTGTTTTTGTGCCTCAAATGAGGAGAAAATGTCAGTCGTTCAGTGGCGTTTGCATATTCACGAGGAGATTAGCGCTGTGTTATACAAGCTCTCCTTTTCTCAGCCATTCCCTTGAGATCATTTCCAGCAACATTTGTCAGCCAGGCTCCGCTCCCTGCGAGTATACCATGAATCGCTTTTACGAGATACAGGCTAAATCTAACACATCTGTTTTCTCTCTGGCGTTTGCATGTTCACGAAGAGAAGGTCAGCGCCGTGTTACAAGCTCTCCCCTACTTGGCCAAACCCTCGAGATCAGTTCCAACAATATCAGTCAACCAGACCCCTGACAGTTTTCCATGCATCTCTTTTACGGCTTTATTTTTCCCCACATGTGATAGGTCGATAAAAGACTACTCATGAGATTCCGCTGTTATGTATGGCTCCCTGTCAGAAGGGTTGAAAAAGAGCAGTTGTCCGTTTATACTGTTGTGGGTGAGGAAGGAAAGGAGCGGCGACCGAGAACAATATACGAAAGCTGGTCCTTCCCAGTCCGCTGGATTGAACACTGATGAGAAAAAGGATAACACGAAATGCAAGAAAACTAACCATCGTCACGAATTATTCACCGCAAAGTAACAATATTCAAGATTAAAATTAGATGTTAATTCTACATGGCATTATTTGTGTGCAGAGAAAGAAGTGACTAAAAAATTTTTTTGTCTTCCAAATTGTGCGAGAAAGAAATACCGCGTCTCGTGGCGGGTGTGTTGTGTGTCTACGAGTATTTCGAGCTGGAAAATTTCCCCGCGGAAATGATTACAAAATTTTTCCACTGCCCTGTTTTAAGGAAGTAAATTGGATTTTTTTTCTTTTTGCGAGTAATGGATGGAGATCGTTTTCTTGTCCTTATTTCAGCCATAGCTGCGCGTGGCTGCGGTGCTCATCTCCGAACTGGTGGCCCTTTGAGCCTGTGGCGGCAAGAACACATCACCCCGGGACACGGGCCGGTGTGAAGGCCAGGATTGCCACAGTTTGCTCTCCCCAGGCAGCCATTTATCGACCAGTCTGGAAGGGAGGATGAACAGCTGGGTGAGCTGCACGCCGACTGCCCGGGGCGGGATTCGATCCTGAGTCCGCGGAGTCCTAGCCAGCAACGCTAACCACCGCACCACGGAGGCGAGTCATCTTTCTAAAAAAAAAAAGATTGTTAATTTTAAAGAAAAATTTAATATAAACCATCTTCGACGACCCAACAACCGAACTTTGTTTTCATCGCCGTGGCATCAGCGGGAGGACGAATGCCACGCCGGAGAGGTGTTTGACGCGTCATTTCCATTTTTACTTCCATTGCCATCAAGCCTTTCAAGGGAATAAGTTTACAACGTGATTAAGCGTCAAGTGAGGGCTGGAAAGTTCGTTACTGTGCCAAAGACGTGTGACGTTTATTCCAGAGTAGAGTGAAGGGGAAAAAAAATCTGTCAAGTTCAAAGAAAAATGTGTACGCTTTCTTTTTTTCTTTGGTTGAAATATAATGAGAAAAAAAATCATAGAGTTACAGGAGCAAATGTGGTCAATATTTTTTTTTATCATAGAAATCACAGTAGGAGCTGAAAACTAAAATAAGCCTTGACACACTGTACGTTTCCTTCCTTTCATTATTTCTTCCTTTAACCTTTTCTGTGCTCATTTCATTTGTCCACTTATTTATTTTTTCTTTAATACCACGTTTTAAAAATAAGCCACGAATGGGGAATAGATGAATTAAGTGTAAAATAGTAAAACAAAACATCGTAAAGGCAAGAAGCGGAAGATGATCACCATAGAAGCGATAACATTACAGTCACTTGGTAGATAAGGGAGCGTGTGGCAAGATAACGCGATAAATATAAAAGTGTAGCTGAGAAGATAAGCTTAGGTGTGTGTGTGTGTGTGTGTGTGTGTGTGTGTGTGTGATAATAGATAAGACAAAACAACGCGAATAGTGGGAAGTGTTTTAGTACTGATAAGAAATTAGATAAAGATGATTGTTATGTTTTCTTTAATTATCTTTTTTACCTCAGTGGAACATCTGGTCATTTTTTGTGTCTTATTTCTTTCACACGTTTGGTTTGTTACTAGTACAAGTGGAGGTCTGTTACATCATTATTTATTTATTTATTTATGTATATATTTATTTTTACCGCTTGGGAGGCAGCACAAGGGTCATAAACGATAAACAACCACAAAAATAAAGTCCCTCCAGACGCTGCCCCCAACAAAAGAAAACCGAACGAGAGGCCAAAAGAGAATTCAGTCCCGCGTGGAGAGGTGTTCGATAGTCTCTATGTCTGTTATGAGGTTGATTTTGTATCGTCATCTTCCGCCCTGTTTGTGTTGCCTGCGTCATCTCTCTTATCATTATCCTGTTTCTTGTTGTGTTTATTGCGTCACTGTCTTTACGTCATTGCCGAATATTAAATCACTTCTTTTTTAGTCAGTTTATTAATTTTTATGTTTTTTTCTTGTTTTTTTATCTATTTATATTTTTTTCCCGTTTGATGATTTAGTTCCTTTCTCCACTTTTTTCCTGGCAATCACTTTTTTTTTGTTAGTTTATTCAGTTTTATGTTTTTTTCTTTATTTTTTTCTACTTATTTACTTTTTCGTTTGATAATTTAATTCCTCCCTCCACTTTTTCCTTTTTGTCCATTTTTACTTCTCATTAACTTTTCCACTCCATTTAATCATTTTCTTATCCTTTATTTCTATTTCCACTTATTCCATCTTTCCATTTATTTCACTTATGTTTTTTTCCTTTATTCTTTTATCCATTTATTTATTTTCCGTTTGATAATTTAGTTCCTCTTTCTACATTTTCCTTTTTGTTCATTTCTACATTTAATTTCTTTCTTCATTAAATCATTAACTTGTTCTTCGTTCCGTTCTTTCTTTATTCATGTATTTCTTCATTTAATCACTTATACCCCTCATTCCTTTCTTTATTTAATCTTATTCTTACTCTTCATTCCTTTCCTTATTTAATCATTTACTTATAATTCACTATTTTCTGCATATTTCATCTTTCCATTTCTTTCAATTTTTCTTTTTCCATTTTTTCCGTTTATTCCTTTCTCCACGTCCTCTTCTATTCACTTAATTCACTCACTCATTCACTTTATTATTTTTTTCCTAACCATCGCCACTTAAAACTTCTTAATCAGTTCATTCTTGACATAAGTTATTTTCTGCATCACCGGCTAATGACTTTTTGATATTACTTTTGTCACGTCAACAATTTTCTTCCATTCAATTCATCTGTTTACTTATTAACTTGTTATTAAGTTTTAACAGCGCCATATTATTTTTTTTTCATTTATGTTTTGTTTTACTGCATTGTTCATTTTTTTATCGCACAGTTTAGGGTCAATACTAATGGCATGTAATTCCCTTTCTTTTATTTACTTACTTAACTGACTGTCACGTAAACTTTTCATGGCTGTTCTTTTTCCTGTCACGTCTTTTTTTTTCATCACCCTGTTATGTAATTGTCATGTCATCGGTTTTATCATTTATTTGACTTATTTACTTATTTACTCCTCCTTTACTTATTTCTAACGCCTTATTTTCTTATTTACTCCTTCTTTACTTATTTCTAACGCCGTCACTTCAAGCGTTTCATGTCTGTTCTTATTCAGTGTTTTTGTTTTTCTACTGCACTATTTACGGTCGTGTCACGCCTACTCTATTTAATTATTATTTTAACACCTCTTGGTCTTGGTCTTGGCAGCGAAATTCCCTTCCTCGTGATGGGTATTTGGCCTTTGTATCGGCTCTCAACATGTCACATTTTACACACACACGCACGCACACACACACATCCCCCTCCCCCCCCCCCTCCTCTTCCATTTACTTTTCACCTGTGTATCTTTTTTCTTTCATAAATCATAATCAGGTCATTCTATCATGTCATCACCTTCATCTGTTATCGGCGTTCACCATTACCACACCATCGCCAATCATTCTGCCGCTCCCATTACGATATTACGCCATTCGGTTATCCTCCCATCCACCATTACCATAACGCTCCCATCACCACTGTATCACCCTTGTCATCACTCTCGTACCTGTGTGGTGTGGGTGTGACAGGTGGACGCTATAAACACAAAGGTAACGCTAATTGAACATGTTACCTGAAATCACGTGTATGGAACAGAAGCAAAAAAGACAAAAGCAATAGACAGAGGAATTAAAATAGTTCGCATTAGAAGTAGATGAGCAATAAACAGAGGAATGAAAATAGTTCGCATTAGAAGTAGATGAGCAATAGACAGAGGAATGAAAATAGTTCGCATTAGAAGTAGGCGCTATAACACACACACACACACACACAGCGGTGACAATAATAAAAGTGTATTACCTGAAATCGCGTATATGGAACACCAACAGAAACAGAACAAGCAATACAGAGAAAGGAATGAAAAAAAATAGTATTACAGGTGGACACTATAAATACAAACAAAGGTAACAGTATAAAAGTAAGTTACCTGAGATCTCTTATATGGAACGAAGACAAAAATAAGACAATCGATACAGACAAGGGCCGAAAAAAGAAGTTCCCATTGCACAGAAAGAAGACCACATCATAATCGAAAAGGCCCCCTACTTAACAGGGAATAGCTTAAACATTATTAATTAACGTAAGAAAAAAAATGATAAGCATAACTGATAGGGAAATTAGAATCAATGAAAATAACATTAAAACGGACAACAGGAACTACGAACAGAAGTTAAATGTGACCGTTTGTAAAAAATATTAAAGAAAATGAAAATGAAAAAGAGGAACGGAGCGATTTTAAAATGAGTAAAAAAGGGAAATATAGAAAATAAAAAAAGTATATGAAGTGATACCAAATAGTAAAAAGAGACGAAAACAAACGAAAAACTGAATGAAATGAAAAAAAAAAATGTGTAGAAAGCATTTAAACGCAGCGAGACCTGATACGAACCAAACAAACCTATCGTCACTCTAATCTCAGCGTACAGATAAACGGTCTAGAATAAACGCGGGAAGCAGATTCCAAGATAAGAGTCTCGATAATCGCGTTTTTTCTTAAATTGGCACCGCGCGATTTTGAGATACGCAATTTTGTGTTACGCGATTTTGAGGAACTACCCGATTTTGAGATACGCGATTTTGTGTTACGCGATTTTGAGGAATTACCCGATTTTGACATATGCAATTTTGAGATACGCGATTTTGAGGAATTACCCGATTTTGAAATATGCAATTTTGAGATACGCGATTTTCAGGAATTACCCGATTTTGAGACATGCAATTTTGAGATACACGATTTCGAGATAGGCGGTTTTGAGATACGCGGTTTTGAGATATGCGGTTTCGAGATAGGCGGTTTCAAGATATGCGCGTCGGGACATGATGGGACGTGTAGCCAGATGGGATGAGCTCTGTGTGTGTGTGTGTGTGTGTGTGTGTGTGTGTGTGTGTGTGTGTGTGTCGCGAAGATAATGTGAGGGGAGCTGATAAGAGATTTCGTTTTTATTTTCTTTCCCTTTTTGGCGGCACTGAACGGATATTTTGTAATGGCGCGGTATTCTTCTCTGGCGCGGGGAATTGAATTAAATTAAATCTTTTCGATACTCATAAATGGTGTTTGGGGAAAGGGGCTACGGGGCTTGTTTTTTTGTGTGTGTGTGTTTTTCTGTTTCCTTTCCTTTCCTCACCTAACCCCTCGCTTGTTTCCTCTCGCTGCGCTTTTGTTTTGTTTTCCTCTTAAAAGTGTGTTCTCTCCTCGTTGAGTTTTAGAGTGAAAATAATAATGGGCAAAAATCAAAGCTCTGTCTCCTCCTTATCTTCCTCTCGCTCTTATCTTAACAGTGATGGACTTTCAGCTAGTCTAATTTCTACTCACGTTTCCACACCTTTCGGTTCTCTTACTCACCTGTGTTTCACCTCTCTGAGTCATGTGTTCTTACCTGGTTGAGTCTTCCAGAGGTAAATTATTAAGTGCAGGAATCATACCGCTCTATCTTCCTTATCTTCCTCTTGCCCTTCCTCACATGTGTTTCACCTGTCTGAGTCATGTGTTTTTACCTCGTTGAGTCTTCCAGAGGTAAATTATTAAGTGCAGAAATCATTCCGCTTTATCTTCCTTATCTTCTTTCTGCTCTTACTTATCTGTATTTCACCTTCCTGAGTCATGTTTTATTACCTGGTTGAAGATTTGAGAGGTAAATTTTTAAGTGTAGAAATCATACCGCTTTATCTTCCTTATCTTCTTCTGCTCTTACTTATCTGTATTTCACCTGTCTGAGTCATGTTTTCTTATCTGGTTGAGTCTTTGAGAGGTAAATAATTAAGTACAGAAATCATACCGCTTTATCTTCCTTATCATCCTTCTGCTCTTATCTGTGTTTCACCTGTCTGAGTCATGTTTTCTTATCTGGTTGAGTCTTTGAGAGGTATATTAGTAAGTGCAGAAATCATACCGCTTTATCTTCCTTATCTTTCTTTCTGCTCTTATTTATCTGTATTTCACCTTCCTGAGTCATGTTTTCTTATCTGGTTGAGTCTTCGAGAGGTATATTAGTAAGTGCAGAAATCTTACCGCATTATGTTCCTTATCTTTCTGCTCTTATTTATCTGTATTTCACCTTCCTGAGTCATGTTTTCTTATCTGGTTGAGTCTTTGAGAGGTATATTAGTAAGTGCAGAAATCTTACCGCATTATGTTCCTTATCTTTCTGCTCTTATTTATCTGTATTTCACCTTCCTGAGTCATGTTTTCTTACCTGGTTGAAGATTTGAGAGGTAAGTTTTTAAGTGCAGAAATCATACCGCCTTATCTTCCTTATCTTCCTTCTGGTCTTACTTATCTGTATTTCACCTTTCTGAGCATGTTTTCTTACCTCGTTGAAGATTTGAGAGGTAAATTATTAAGTACAGAAAGTATACCGCTCTATCTTCGTGAGTTTCCTCTTGCCCTTACTTACTCACCTGTGTTTCACCTGTCTGAGTCATGTGTTTTTACCTGGTTGAGTCTTCGAGAGGTAAATTATTAAGTACAGAAATCATACCTGTTTACCTTCCTTATCTTGCTCTTGCCCTTACTTACTCACCTGTGTTTCACCTTTCTGAGTCATGTGTTTTTACCTGGTTGAGTCTTCGAGAGGTAAATTATTAAGTACAGAAATTATACCTCCTTATCTTCCTTATCTTGCTTCTGCTCTTATCTGTGTTTCACCTGTCTGAGTCATGTTTTCTTATCTGGTTGAGTCTTCGAGAGGTATATTAGTAAGTGCAGAAATCATACCGCATTATCTTCCTTATCTTTCTTTCTGCTCTTATTTATCTGTATTTCACCTTCCTGAGTCATGTTTTCTTACCTGGTTGAAGATTTGAGAGGTATATTAGTAAGTGCAGAAATCATACCGCATTATCTTCCTTATCTTTCTGCTCTTATTTATCTGTATTTCACGTTTCTGAATCATGTTTTCTTACCTGATTGAAGATTTGAGAGGACATTAATTAGGTACAGAAATCATACCGCATTATCTTCCTTATCTTTCTGCTCTTATTTATCTGTATTTCACCTTCCTGAGTCATGTTTTCTTACCTGGTTGAAGATTCGAGAAGTAAATTTTTAAGTGCAGAAATCATACCGCTTTATCTTCCTTATCTTCTTCTGCTCTTACTTATCTGTATTTCACCTTTCTGAATCATGTTTTCTTACCTGGTTGAAGATTTGAGAGGACATTAATTAGGTACAGAAATCATAACGCTGTCTCTTCTTTATCTTCCTTTTGCAGTTATCGTGGCAGTGATAGACTTACAAATAATCTAATGTCCTCACCTTTTATCGTAGTAGTGATAGACTTACAAAATCTAATACCCTCACCTTTTATCGTAGTAGTGATAGACTTACAAATAATCTTATGTCCTCACCTTTTATCGTAGCAGTGATAGACTTACAAATAATCTAACCTTTCCTCACCTTTTCACACCTGTAGGTTCATTTACTCGCTTGGCTGATAAGATTTGAAGAGGGGGAGCTGATAAGAAATTTCGTTTTTATTTTCTTTCCCTTTTTGGCGGCACTGAACGGATATTTTGTAATGGTGTTGTATTCTTCTCTGGCGCGGGGAATTGAATTAAATTAAATCTTTTCGATACTCATAAAAATCACACCTTTCTTCTAGTCTCCCTTACGCCCTTGTTATCTAATCGGTGACGTGCTTCGTGCTACGTCACATTCCCTTGCCTCGGCGTTCACGTGCTGATTTAGATAAGGAGCTTTGATAGGAGATAAGATAATGTTGGAGCAGCGAATAGCGGGCTTTTTTTTATTATTGTTTCCTTTATTTGTGCCCTTGAACTGTCTCCTTTGTTGTAAAAAAAATATTAAAAAAAGTCTGGGTCTTGTATTTTTTGACGCTGCCGCCTTCCACGTTAACTCGCTCCAAAAAGCTGTCTCATACGTTACGAGCAATACTTAAATACAGAAATCATCTATTTACTTTCCCTTCTATACCCTCATTCATTTACTCGTCTAGCGGAAGAATCATAATCAACTAATAATGTAAAGCAAATATTTTACCTCTCTCTTTCTCCCTCTGTGGTCGGCCTGTTTCCTTTCTGTCTTATCTCACGTTACCAGCAACACTTGAAGACAAAAACCATCTCTGTACATTCCCGTCTGCATCCTCATTCGTTTACTAACATACCGGAAAAAAATCTTTATAAATAATGTAAAGGTAATATTTCATTGCTCTCCCTCTTCCTCTTCGGTTGTCATGTTTCCTGTCTGTCTCATTCTACGTTACTATAGCAATACTTAAAGACAGAAACCATCTCTTTACATTTCCTTCTGCATCCTCATTCGTTTACTCACATAGCGGAAAAATCTTGATAATGTAAAGGTAATAATTCAACTCCTTTCTCCTGTGGTTGTCATGTTTTCTATCTGTCTTATTCCACGTTATCAGCAACACCTGGAGACAGAAACCATCTCTTTACATTCCCGTCTGCATCCTTATTGATTTACTTATATAGCGGAAAAATCTTAATAAATAATGGTAATATTTTAACTCCTTCTTTCTCCTGTGGTTGTCATGTTTTCTATCTGTCTTATTCCACGTTATCAGCAACACTTGGAGACAGAAACCATCTCTTTACATTCCCGTCTGCATCTTCATTCATTTACTTATATAGCGGAAAAATCTTGATAATGTAAAGGTAAAATTTCATTGCTCTCTCTCCATCTCCGGTTGCTCTCTCTCCAGCGGCGAGTCAAGTACAAACACCTGCTCCCGTTGTTTTCACCTGTACCTTCGCCTCCTCTCACCTTCCCTCACCTGCGCATCCTCACGCCCGCGCCGCCCCACAGGTGAGGCCTAACACCTGAGCCGCCAAAGTGAGTTATGACATCGAAGGTTTAATGCGATTTCCGCTGCCGTCGCTTTGCTGCCGCCTGCTCGCCGCCGCCGCCGCCATCCGCCGCCCAGGTAAATCTTTCTTAGGCAGGTGAGCGGTGCGAGCGGCGACGCACACACCGCTCGCATCGCCGCCGCCGCCGCCGCTGCCGCTAGTGTTGCCTCCATCGCCGCTGTCTTCCTCTTTTTCCTTCTATTTTTCTCTTTCTCCTCCTCCTCTGTATTTTTATTTCACAGTTATTCCTTTTCTTATTATTTTCTCCTCTTCCATCTCCTCTTTTTTTTTTTATCTTCTTGTTCCTTCTCTTATTTTCTCCTCTCCTCCACCATCGCCGCTGTCTTCCTCTTTTTCCTTCTATTTTTCTCTTTCTCCTCCTCCTCTGTATTTTTATTTCACTGTTATTCCTTTTCTTATCTTCTCTTCCTTCTCCTCTTTGTTTTTCATCTTCCTCTTATTCCTTCTCTTATTTTCTCCTCTCCTCCACCATCGCCGCTGTCTTCCTCTTTTTCCTTCTATTTTTCTCTTTTTTCTCCTCTTTATTTTCATCTCACTTATTCCTTTTCTTATCTTCTCCCCTTCCTTCTCCTCTTTGTTTATCATCTCCCTCTTATTTTCTCCTCTCCTCCACCATCGCCGCTGTCTTCCTCTTTTTCCTTCTATTTTTCTCTTCTCCTCCTCTTTATTTTCATCTCACTGTTATTCCTTTTCTTATATTCTCCTCTTCCTTCTCTTCTTTGTTTATCATCTCCCTCTTATTCCTTCTCTTATTTTCTCCCCTCCTCCACCATCGCCGCTTTTCTTCATCCCCGCTGCCTCTTATCGCCACTATTTCTATCGCCGTCTACCTTTATCGCCGCGAATTCTTCTACCCCTGGAAATTATCGCCGTGGCACTTACTTCATACATGGCTTCTTCTGTAACAACAACTTCTATCACCGCTTACTCAATTGCTTCTCCCTCTATCGCTGCAAACTCAATCCCTACTTCTTATCGCCCCCACATATGATTGCTAACTATCGCCGCTTCATATTCCTGCTAACTATTGCCGTTTTATTGCTTCTATCGCCGCTATCAATTGCCGCTTGCTTAATTTTGGCTCCCTTTGTCACCCCAACTGTCGTCTTGTTATTTCTATCGCCATGAAGTTTATCGCCGTCAGCTATTTCCGCTGCCTATCGCCACTAACTATCGCCGCTAAATATTGTCGGTTACTCTATTTTTCTTCCCTCTGTCGCCGTTAACTCCGCCGTTGTTACTTCTATCGCCACTAACTTTATCGCCACTAACTCGCACTAACTATCGCCGCTAAATATTGACGCTTACTCAGTTTTTCCTTCCATCATCGCCACTAACTCTGTCGTTATTACTTCTATCGCTACTAACTTTATCTCTGCTATCTGCTAAGTATCGCCACTAATTTTATCGCCACCAACTATCTCCGCTACCTATCGCTACTATCGCTGCTACATATCTCCGCTACCTATCGCCACTATCGCCGCTAACTATCTCTGCTACATATCGCTACAAACTCGCCACTATCGCCGCTAACTATCTCTGCTACATATCGCCACAAACTCGCCACTATCGCCGCTAAATATCGCCACATACTCCATTTTTGCTCCCTCGGTCGCCACTAACTCCGCCGCCACCGCCGCCACATGCCCCCGCCGCCGCCTCCGATCAGCTGGAAATATGAACTCATTGAATTATTAAGCAGCGCCGGAGTTTGTACATTATGAATACTGGGCGGCGATGAGGTGGTGGCGGTGGTGATGGTGGGTGGTGGTGGTGGGGGGGGAGGATAGGGGACGACTGTTTGTTGGGGGAGGGGGAAGGGTGACTGTGTGTGTGTGTGTGTGTGTGTGTGTGTGTGTGTGTGTGATTGCAGGATTTTCTGTATGATTTGATGCGGTGTGTGTGTTCGTCTGTTTGTGTGTTTGAGCCCCGCGTGACAATCTGGAGATGATGATGATGATGATGATGAGGATGAGGAGGAGGAGGAGGAGGAGGAGGAGGAGGTAGAGAACGATGACGAAGACTTAGGAAAATCACTATCTTGTATTAACCACTTTTTCTCTTCCCTCCTCCTCCTCCTCCTCCTCCTCCTCCTCCTCCTTTTTTTCATCCTCCGTTTGTTCTCGTAGATAAACAAAAATAGGAAACATTGAAACATCCAAAACACTATTAAGATAACTTGCCCCTCTTCTCCTTTCTTCTTCTTTCCCTCCTCCTCCTCCTCCTCCTCCCCCATTATGGCGGCGTGAACCCCCATTACCTCCTCCTCGCCGAGATAATGGTGATCAAATGGTATTAATGGGAGGAAGGAAGATGGACGTCATGCTGATACTCCTCCTCCTCCTCCTCCTCCTCTTCGTTTTCATCTTATTCCTCTTTTCTCCCCCTCTTCCTCTTCCTCCTTCATTACACACCTCAAATGGAGAAATGATTCGTGCTGATTTGCGCTGATTACTTCTCACCTTCGCTGCAGGTAGAGAGTAACGTAACTAATAAGGAGGAGTCGATTTTTTTTATTATTTTTTAACGTTTTTTACATAAGAGGACACGGCTCAAGGACAACAAAAAGAGTACAAAAAAAGCCCGCTACTCGCCGCTCCTATAAAAGATAAAAGTAAAGAGTAGCCAAAAGAGAGGTCAATTTCGGGTGGAGAGGTGTCTTGATTTTAGTGGTACCATCTTGCTTGGCTCATGCTGCATCCCGGAGGTCATATTTAATCCTCTTGTTTGGAGAATCTAAAGTCCGGGTCGGTAGATGGTCTTGAGGACAGCATGTGGGTATTCTTAGACCACTCGACTATGAAAACTTAGACCACTCGACTATGAAAACTTAGACCACTCGACTATGAAAACTTAGACCACTCGACTATGAAAACTTAGACCACTCGACTATGAAAACTTAGACCACTCGACTATGAAAACTTAGACCACTCGACTATGAAAACTTAGACCACTCAACTATGAAAACTTAAACCACTCGACTATGAAAACTTAGACCACTCAACTATGAAAACTTAGACCACTCGACTATGAAAACTTAGACCACTCGACTATGAAAACTTAGACCACTCGACTATGAAAACTTAGACCACTCGACTATGAAAACTTAGACCACTCGACTATGAAAACTTAGACCACTCGACTATGAAAACTTAGACCACTCGACTATGAAAACTTTGACCACTCGACTATGAAAACTTAGACCACTCGACTATGAAAACTGTCAGCGTGTAGCGGCGGGCGAGACTCGAACCCGGAATCTTCAGGACGCCGCTCCCACACGCTGACCACTCCGCCACCGCCTCGCCCAAGAAGAGATGAATCAAGAACAGAGTGGAATAATTAAACTACAAATATATGATGTAGCAGATGGGACTCGTATCGAAAACTGATGAGGAAATGGCAACGTCGATCAAGAAGTGTGAAGATATTGAGAGTAAAAGGAAGGATGAATAAAAGACATATATTCAAGGAAGCGAAGAAAGAATATAAGCGTCAGTGAAGCATTAAAAGCGTAAGTGTGATCCCCGACGAAGCATTAGTGTGCGTGGAATATTGAGGGAGCGATAAATGTCGGGGAGAAATTATTAAGGAGCGGCGATGTAAAGGTGAACCATGAGGCGAAGTTTGTTAAAGCTTTTCATGGGAGACTGAACAGGTAAAAACAACAGGAAAGGTAATTGTTGAAAGGTGAACAATTAGAGATAAGCTGTTCCGGTGCATCATATATCAAACACAAAAAAAGAACGGGAATTAATAATGTTTGTTAAGGTCATTTGAATTAGAATTGTTTAAAGATGGAAAAGGATGGGATAGAGAGGATAGAGAAAAGAGGTAGAAAGGATAGAAAAAAATGAAAAATAAGGAAGAACAGAAGTATTAAACCATTAGAGAAATAATAAGAAAAAATGGAAGAAATTAAACAACTAGAAAAAACAAATAAAAAAGCATAAGATAACAAAGAAGGGAACCGGAAGTCAACCACCCCCCAAAAAAAAAGGAAATACGTGAAAATAAACCAAAAAAAAGCGAAATAAGAGAACCAATAAGGAGAGAGAAAAGGGAAGAAGAAGAGAAAGAATTGAACCACAAGAACAACAAAAAATAAAAAAGCATAAAATAACAAAAAAAAAAAGAGAACCGGTAGTCAATCACAAAAAAAAAACCGTGAAAATAAACAAAAGAAAAGAAGAAGAGAAGGAGACGATAAAGCAAGGAAGAAGAGAAAAAACACGACAACTTAGCGGAGAATAGAATGAAGAGAAGAAGAGAAAGACCCGATAAAGCGAGGAAGAACAGAATAACACATGACTCACGGAAGGAAGGAAGGAAGTAATAAATTTTGATGAAGCAAGGAAGCGGCGCACGGGACCCGATAAAGCCTGGATGCTGTGAATTATGGAAAGAGATAAAACAAGGAAGGAAATTATAATAACGTTGCCAAGATAAATTACACCACGTCTTCCTTCCTGCTCCTCCTCCTCCTCCTCTTCGTCATCTTCCTCTTCCTCCTCTCATGGGTTTCTCTCTCCTCCTCCTCCTCATACTACTCCACCTTCTGCTTCTCTCCCTCCTCCTCCTAACTCATCCTATCTGCTACTTTTTCTTCCTCCTCCTCTTTTTCCATCTCCTATTGCTTCCTACCTTCCTCCTTCTCTTCCTCCTCCTCCTCTTTCTCTTACGGCTTTCTCTCCTCCTTCTCCTCCTCCTTTGCTTCTTTCCCTCCTCCTCCTAATTCATTCAATCTTCTACTTTCTCTTCCTCCTCCTCTTCTACTCCTCCTCCTCTTCCTTCTCTTCTTCCTCCTCCTCCTAATTCTCTTCCTTCGAATCTCTCCTTCCTCTTACTCTTCCGTTTCTTCCTGCTTCCTTTTCCTCTTCCTCCTTTAAATTTTCCTTGTATTATATCCTCTTACTTTTCTTTCCTTAATTCCTCTTTCTCTCACTTCTTATCTTTTCTATATTTCTACTTATCTCTCTTTCCTCCACTCCTACCCACTTCCTATCCTCCTCCTCCTCCTCCTCCTCCTCCTCCTCCTCCTCCTCTGGTCTCTCGGGGCAGTATATAACTTGACTACTTAACGATAACAGACAAACTACAACACAAAAAAGAAAACCCGACGAGATAAGCTACAAGACAAGCTTCCTCCTCCTCCTCCTCCTCTTCCTCCTCCTCTTCCTCCTCCTCCTCCTCCTCCTCCTCCTCCTCCTTTCTTATCTTTCTGGCGTTAACATTCTTGGCTTCTACAATCGCCACCACTCTCTCTCTCTCTCTCTCTCTCTCTCTCTCTCTCTCTCTCTCTCTCTCTCTCTCTCTCTCTCTCTCTCTCTCTCTCTCTCTCTCTCTCTCTCTCTCTCTCTCTCTCTCTCTTATCTGCTTTGTGTTTGTTTGTTTTAATGTGAGAGCATCTTTTAGTGTGTGTGTGTGTGTGTGTGTGTGTGTGTGTGTGTGTGTGTGTGTGTGTGTGTGTGTGTGTGTGTGTGTGTGTGTGTGCCTCGTCTCGTCTCACCATTTTTAATACACCTGAACTGAACAGATAAAAAAAAAGTCACAGGTAATAGAAAGAAAATTACTTCAAAAAATATTTAAACGTATGAAATGATTTTTTAGGTAAAGTCTTGAGAACTATTTATACAGCAGCTTCCCTTAACTGTATTGATGTTAAAGCTCAGATGAGGTGAAAATGAAGATAAGATAGCGACATGGATGAACAAACTGGAAAATAATAAAGATAGGGGGACAAACTAGAGAAAATAATATACGTTTTACTCTTTTTAGGAGCAGTGAGTAGCGGGCTTTCTTTCACATTTGTTACCTTTTTTTATGCCGTTGAACTGACTCCTCTGCTGTAAAAAAAATAGTAATATGTAAGTTAGCTTGGAAAAGATGGAAAAAATTAAATTGTTATACGGACAAACTTGAGTAAACGTAAATATTTGGACAGCTAAAAAAATGCATGTACTTTTGAAGCAATAGAAAGGACATGAGAAAATAGCTGTTTGATCTGGGGAAAATATGAAAAAAACACCACCACCACCATCACTTCTACCACCAATACCACCTACCAGCAACCACAATACAACCACCACTACCAAGATGAAACCTCAACACCACAATATAACCAGAACACAAGCACAACAATTCCACCCCTACCACTACCACCAAGATGAAAGCTCACCACCATCAACTCAACCACCATTACTAACACCACCACTATTACCACCAAGATGAAAGTTCAACACCACAGTAAAACCAAAACACAACCACAACAATTCCACCACCACCACCACCACCACTACCACCAAGATGAAAGTTCACCACCATCAACTCAGCCACCATTACCAACACCACTGCCACCACCACCACCACCACCACCAAAATGAAAGTTCACCACCGTTACCAACACCGCCGCCGCCGTTGCCACCACCATATGCCGTCCCCGCCGCCACCACCGCCGCCGCCGCCGTCCTTGCAAGCAACATATATCTTAGTATCAAACTTTTGTTCCCTTTAACTTCCAGTCCAAAAGTTTGCATCGTAAATTTGGGCGTAACTCGGAGAAAGTGAGGTATTTTTTCCCTCCCTCTCTCTCTCTCTTTCTCTCCTTTTCTTTCTTTCTTTGTCTCTATTTGCATCTCTATATTTGTATCTCGATTTCGTATCTCTCTCTCTCTCTCTCTCTCTCTCTCTCTCTCTCTCTCTCTCTCTCTCTCTCTCTCTCTCTCTCTCTCTCTCTCTCTCTCTCTCTCTCTCTCTCTCTCTCTCTCTCTCTCTCTCTCTCTCTCTCTCTCTCTCTCTCTCTCTCTCTCTCTCTCTCTCTCTCTCTCTCTCTCTCTCTCGTGTTTTTAAAGGTATCCATTCACTCCCTTTTGCTACCATCTCTCTCTCTCTCTCTCTCTCTCTCTCTCTCTCTCTCTCTCTCTCTCTCTCTCTCTCTCTCTCTCTCTCTCTCTCTCTCTCTCTCTCCAGGTGAATTATATACGGCATAGGTAATTAGAAGCATTTTGGGTGGTGTGTTTCTGAGGGAGAGAGAGAGAGAAAGGAAAGGAAGAGGAAAAGGTATTTGCTCTCCCCTAAACGCTAACCTTTTATAGTATTCGATATGATTCTCTCTCTCTCTCTCTCTCTCTCTCTCTCTCTCTCTCTCTCTCTCTCTCTCTCTCTCTCTCTCTCTCTCTCCTACATAGCAATACAAACCGGTGAAAAAATCGCAAAAGGAATTAAAGTTTGGTGTGTGTGTGTGTGTGTGTTTGTGTGTGTGCGTGTGTGTGCGTGTAGTCGTAGTAGCCGTCGCCGCCATGTTACGTCGGAAGGGAAGTGAAAATAAAAACATTGATTTATTGATTGGAAAAAGAAAATTGTAAAACGGATTGTGAAACGGAAATTGGTGTTATGCTAGCGGTGGCGGTGGTGGTGGTAGTAGTAGTGGTAGTAGTAGTAGTAGCAGCAGCAGTTGTAGTAGTAGTAATAGTTGTAGTAGTAATAGTAGTGGTAGTAGTAGTAGTAGTGGTAGTGATTCTGATTATAGTGACGTTATTTTTGTTTATGGCATTAGTGATGGTAGTAATAGGGATAAAACTATATAACGTACTAATGATAGGTAATTAATAAAAGGTAAGGTAAAGCAATAGGTAAAAAGTAATAAACAAAAGGTAAAAAGTATTAGGTAAGTGACTATTGAGGAGCTATTGATGATGGTGACGATGATGATGAAGAATATGATGATTATAGTGTTTAGATAGAGGATGGTGAATACTCATGAATATGGTGAGGTAGTGGTGATGATGACACTATAACAATGATGGTGATGGTGATGATGGTGGTGGTGATGATAGGTATTATGGAGGCAGTAGTATCGATGGTGGTGAAGGAAAGGTTCGAAATTGTGATGATGGTGATGTTATGGATGGTGATGGTGAAAGGAAACTGTTAGCTTTTTTATGGTGAGGGTTGTGGTAGTGGCAGTAGTGATGGTGAGGGTGGTGGTGGTGGTGGAGGTGGTGATGGTGATGGTATGGATGGTGATGGTGAAAGGAAACTGTTTGCTTTTTTATGGTGCAGGTTGTGGTAGTGTGGCAGTAATGATGGTGAGGGTGGTTGGTGGTGGAGGTGGTGATGGTGATGGTGGTGGTGGAGGTGGTGATGTTATGGATGGTGATGGTGAAAGGAAACTGTTAGCTTTTTTATGGTGAGGGTTGTGGTAGTGTGGCAGTAGTGATGGTGGTGGTGGTGGTGGTGGTGGTGATGGTACTGGTGTTGATGGTGGTATGTTAATGGTGGGGGAGATCCCTTTAGCTAATGGTGGTGGTGGTGGTGGTGGTGATTTTGCAGTGCTAATGGTGTGTAAATGTAGTGTTTAGGTATTGTGGTCTCTCTCTCTCTCTCTCTCTCTCTCTCTCTCTCTCTCTCTCTCTCTCTCTCTCTCTCTCTCTCTCTCTCTCTCTCTCTCTCTCTCTCTCTCTCTCTCTCTCTCTCTCTCTCTCATTATATACATTTCCTATTATTTTTCTTCACTATGCTAAAAAAATAACTCCCAGGATCACAAAAGAAAATCACTATAACCTGAATCACTATTGGAAGGCCTAACGTTTATTACTTTTATTTACTGTATTTTACTTTATTTATACTTATTTTTTTACTTCATTATTGTGTGTGAGTCTTTCCTAACATAAGAAGCGTATGATCATATTGGTAAGGGAGGTAGGAGAGAGAGGAGGAGGAGGAGGAGGAGGAGGAAGAAGAAGAGTAGAAGGAGAGGGAGGAGGAGGAAGAAGAAGAGTAGAAGGAGAGGGAGAAGGAGGAGAACGATTAGAGGAAGAGGAGAAATAGGACAATAATAGCGAAGAGGAGGAGGAGGAGGAGGAGGAGGAGGAGGAGGAGAAAGAGGATAGAAAAAAATATTAGAGATGAGAAAATATGAGAAACAGAAGGAGAAAAAGTAAAGAAAAAAATGAAATTAAAAAGGAAAAAAGAAAGTAAGAGAATAATTAACAATGGAAAAAGAAAGTTAGTAGTAGTAATAATGTTAGTAGTAATAGTAGTAGTAGTAGTAGTAGTAGTAGTAGTAGTAGTAGTAGTAGTAGTAGTAGTAGAGTAACATCAAACAGGTATTACTCTTAAAGCAGTGAGTCGGAAAATGGTCGTGGTGATTGTGGTGATGAAGCACGTGGTGATGAATGATGGATAGGAGTGGTGTGAGTCATTGTTGTGGATACTGTTATTAGCAAAGTGGTGGTGGTGGTGGTGGTAGTGGTGGTGGTGGTGGTGGTGGTGGATGCGGTGGTGGTTTGGAAAAGTTGTGTTTATGAATGGTGGTTATGAGCGACGTGAGTACTATAATTGCTAATGGTATGGGTGGTGGTGGTGGTGGTGATGGTGGTGGTGGTGGTGGGGGTAGTGGTGGTAATGATGGTGGTGGTGGTGGTGGTGGTTTTTCATATTTCAAGTTGGACACATCCCCAAAAAATACTCGTTTACAAAATCACACACACACACACACACACACACACACACACACACACACTCCCAAACACAAACAAGATTGCCACCCTGTCTGACCCCTGGCGAATTTGTGAGGAAATTACCCCCTGGGCTGTTTCCTAGGCCTATATGTACGTGTGTGTGTGTGTGTGTGTGTGTGTGTGTGTGTGTGTGTGTAGAAAAGTGGAGAATATCACGTAATTTTCTTTCTGTGTAAATATCATCCCAACTCCTGTGTGTGTGTGTGTGTGTGTGTGTGTGTGTGTGTGTGTGTGTGTGTGTGTGTGTGCGCGCCCATATAAGTATCAGAGCGACGTACATTCAGATCCATAATAACCAAATAAGGACTGCATTTTAACCTATTACCTTCAAACTACTTTTTCCCTCCCTCCCTTCTCTCCCTTCCCTCCCTCCCTCCCTTCTCTCCCTTCCCTCCAATCCATCGCAGCGCAGATAAGTCTCCCCCTCTGTGTATGCGTCAACTGAGATTCCTTTTCCTCCTTTTCCTTCTTTTCCTCAATAAAACGCTACTTATTCCCAGAGATGTGAGGAAATTGACTCGGGAGGGAGGGAAGGAGGGAGGGAGCGTATGGAGGGAAGGGAGGGAAATCGGGTTCTTGTGCGAGAGAGAGAGAGAGAGAGGGAGGGAGGGAGAGAGAGAGTGAGAGAATCTATCAGAACTCCTATTTGGTATTCGTCGTTTTTTCCTACTAAACCACACATTAATATTTGCCTTGCCTTTCTGCTCCTTTCTCCTCTCCCTTCCTCTCCCTCTCCCCCTCTCTCTCTCCCTCCCTCTTCTCCATAACACTTCTCTCACCACTTCCTATCACTCTATTCTACTCTTCCTTCAGAATTCAATGCCTCCTCCTCCTCCTCTTTCTCCTCCTCCTAAATCTTCGCCTATAGGTTCCTCTCTCTACATGAAAGTGAGAGTTATGTATACGTTTCTGTGTGTGTGTGTGTGTGTGTGTGTGTGTGTGTGTGTGTGTGTGTGTGTGTGTGTGTGAGCGTTTTTTCACACACACACACACACACACACACACACGTCAAGACAGTTTTGGGGGCTTTGTTTTATTCCGTTGGACATTTTTGACACCTGAGAGAAAGTAATCACCTTCTGCCCTCAAGACTTTGTTATTTTGTTCGACAGGTGTAAAGAAGTAGTAGTAGTAGTAGTAGGTAGGTAGTAGTAGCAGTAGTAGTAGTAGTTAGAAAAAGGTAGACTGAAAGATAATCAAAGAAACAGAGAGAGAGAGAGAGAGAGCATTACATTAGAATCTAAATATCCTTCACCTGCTGTTACCCTCTCTCTTCCCTCTTTTAAATCGCTGCAGGGAAGACTAGATGGAGGAGGAGGAGGAGGAGGAGGAAGAGGGGAAGGAGGGGTAAAGAGGTACAGGAAAAGAAGAGTGAAAGGGTACGGAGGACGTGGAAGAGAAAAGGGGAGAACGATGTTGATGGAAATGAGAAACAGGATGAAAATGATTTGGAAAAGGATAGAAAGGAATAAAGGAAAGGGACATGTGATATTAGATATATTGTGAAGGGAGTTAAAGGAAAGGGGAGAGAAGGAGGAGAAGGTAGTAAGAGAAATGGTAGGGTAGTGAGGAGGAAGAATGGGGGAAACTAAAGAAATGGGAAAATACAGAAGAGGGACAAATATACAGAAAAAAATGTGAGAAAAAAAGGAAGAAATGGAAAATGAAGTTAGGATTTATAGTCAAAAGGGAGCGAGAAAACAAATGAGGAAATATAGGTGGTATTAGATATATTGTAAAGGGAGTGAAAGGATAAGGAAGAGAAGGAGGAGGAGAAGGTAGAAAGGGAAATGGGAGGACAATTAGGAGGAAGACTAAGGCGAAAAAAAGAGGAAAATACAGATAGGAACAAATATACAGAAAAAAATGCAAGAAAAAAAGGAAGAAAATGAAAATGAAGGTAGGAGTTATAGTCAGAAGGGAGCGAGAAAGAGAAAACAAGTGATAAAATATAGTGAAGAGGAAGATAAAAATGAAAAATACAAGAAAAAGGAAGATAAGAACGAAGTAAAGGAGGAAAAACCACTAGAAAGAGGAGGAGGAGAAGGAGGAGGAATAGGAAGAGAAAGAAGAAAATAGAAAAGAAGAAGAACAAGAAAGAGAATACAAGCAAGGATTAGAAAGAATGAAAGACAGAAAAAGGAAAGAAAATTACACACGAAGAAAAAGAAAAAAAAAGAAAAAAAAACTACAAAAAATAGAAAACAGATTTGACATTTAGAAAGCAAAATATTCTAGAGGAGGAGGAGGAGGAGGAGCCGAGAAGAAGAGGAGGAGGAGGAGGAGGAACCAAAAAGAAGAAGAGGAGGAGGAGGAGGAGGAACAAAAAAAAAGAAGAGGAGGGGGAGGAGGAGGAGGAGGCGCCTGGTAAATCTCTCCAAAGTGTCCACGGGTTCCCTTTTTTTCCCCTCGAATTTCCCTAAACTCGAGGCGGTGCGGGTCCCCTCATTTCCGCTCCTTAGCCTGATAACACTGTCCAATTTTATACGCCTTTCCTCACCTTCCTGTCCCTCTCTCTCTCTCTCTCTCTCTCTCTCTCTCTCTCTCTCTCTCTCTCTCTCTCTCTCTCTCTCTCTCTCTCTCTCGCTCTCGCTCTTGCTGTCTCTCTCGCTCTCGAATTGACATCTCTACCTTGTTTCCATTTGTATTACCTCCAGAGAGAGAGAGAGAGACGATTCTTCCTCTCTCTTCTTCTCTCCCTCTCTCTCTCTCCCTCTCTCTCACTATAGTCACGCCTCTCACACAACCTTCACGCCCCGTCACCCCAGCTTGTGTGTGCGTCTGTCCATCTCTCTCTCCCTCTCTCTCTCTCCCTCGCATCTGACACTTTTCCTCCAGGTTTCGTCTTATCCCTACTTCCCTCTGACCCTCCCTCCTTCTCTCCCTCCTTCTCTCCCTCTCTCCCTCCTTCTCCCTCCTTCTCTTCTCTCCCTCTCTCCACTGATGCATGAAAGACTAACCATTTTGACTCTTCATTTGATGCCAGATTGCCTCCTCCTTTCTGCCAGTCTTGTCACGATCTTCCTCCTCCTCCTCCTCCTCCTCCTCCTCCTCCTCCTCCTCTTCTTCTTCTTCTTCTTCTTCTTCTTCTACTCCTACTCCTCCACTACCACCTCGTTTTCTTCCTCCCTTTCTTCCTCCTCCTCCTCCTTCTCCTCCTCCTCCTCCTCTTCTTCTTCTTCTTCTCCTATTCCTCCTCCTCCACTATATATACCACCTTATTTTCTTCCTCCCTCTCTTCCTTTCTCCTCCTTCTCCTCCTCCTCGTCGTTTTCTTCTTCTTCTTCTTCTTCTTCTTCTAGGTTCCTTTGATTCCTCCTCCTCCTCCTCCTCCTTGAAAATATCTTGCTATCTAAATGTCAAATCTATATATTTTTTTTCTTTTTTTTTTACTTTCCTTTTCTCTTATTTGTCTTATTTTTCTCCTCTCCTTTTCATTCTTTCATTCCTTCTCTTGTTTTTGCTCTCGTTCTTGTTCTTTTTCCTTTCCTTTTTCCTCCCTCATCTTTCTCTTCTTCCTCCTCCTCCTCCTCCTCCTCCTCCTCCTCCGAAACTTACCCCGTGTCCCTTCTCTTCTCCCATACCTTCCTTCCTTCCTTCCTTCCATCTACTTCCCTCCCTCCCTCCTCCCTCCCTCCCTCCCTTCTCTTTATCCTCTCACATTTTTTCCTCCCTCGTCTGGGGACACCTCACTTCTTTTTCCCCTCTCTCTCCCTCTATCTCTCTATCTCTTTCTCTTCACTTTTTTCTCTCCTCTTCTCTTTGCTCTTTATATCATCACTTTTACTACTCATGTTTTCTTGGTTTCTTCTCTCCTTTTCTTGTTTTTTTCTTAATAATTTTCTTCTTTAATACTTTTACTTTTATTATATTCTCATTTTTTTCTTTTTTTCTATTTTCTTTTTTGCTTACTCATTTTATTTATTTTTTCTTTATTATTATTTTTTATTTAGTAGGTATTTATTTTATTCTTTATTCTTATTTTCTTGCGTTAATCAGTTAAAAAAAATACATCCTTTTACACACACACACACACACACACACACACACACACACACACACACACACACACACACACACACAAGAAAAGGTTATTCCAGTCTTCGTTCCCTTCTTATCCCTGTTTTCCTTCCTCTTTCTCTCCCTTCCTCCCTCCCTCCCTCCCTCCCTCCCTCCCTCCCTGTGGTCACCTCGGTTCACCCTTGCATGAAAAGCCTCAAGGTGTTATTGTGTGTGTGTTTGTGTGTGTGTGTGTGTGTGTGTGTGTGTGTGTGTGTGTGTGTTTACTAGAGGGAAAGGAGAAGGAAACCAATGGAATTCTGTCTCCTCTTCTCTCTCCCTCCCTTTCTCTCCCTCCTCTCCCTTCCTTACCTCCTTCCCTCCCTCCTTCCCTCCTGTTCTTCCTTCCTTCCTCCAATTCCTGAGTAGCCGGTCACACTTTTTTCCTCCCTTCCTCCTTGCCACCCTCTTCTTCTCCCTCCTCCCTCACTACTCAAGGGAGATAATTGCTGGGCGGAGGAGGAGGAGGAGGAGGAGGAGGAGGCCTATGCTTACTAATTCTTCCCCACACTCTTCTTTTTCTTCCTTTCGTCCATTTTTATTTCCTTTTCCTTTCCTCCTTTTTTCCTTTCTTCATTCTTTTCGTTATTCCTTTTTTCTTTGTTTTCTTTTTTTCTTCATATTCTTGTTTCTTTTTTCTTCATTTTCCCAATCATTCATCATTATTTTTTTCATTACTTCATTCTCTCTCTCTCTCTCTCTCTCTCTCTCTCTCTCTCTCTCTCTCTCTCTCTCTCTCTCTCTCTCTCTCTCTCTCTCTCTCTCTCTCTCTCTCTCTCTCTCTCTCCCTGATACACCTTATTATAACGAGACGCTTTACCTGATCCGTCTATAAGGTGATGAAGGGAAACCATGATAGGCCTACCCTCCTCCCTCCTCCTCCCCCCCCCCTCATCCTTCCCCTCACACCCTCATCCCTCACCCCCTTGACTCCAGGCCTCCCCTCATCCCACCCTTCATTCTTCTATAGCTCTCCCTCCTCCTCTTCCTCCTCCTCCTCCTCCTCCTCCTCCTACTGTCATCCTTCTGGTTAACATGAGATTTGCATCTAAATGGGCGTTCTTAGGTGCCAAGTGATCGTGTGTGTGTGTGTGTGTGTGTGTGTGTGTGTGTGTGTGTGTGTCTGTGTGTCTGTGTGTGTGTGTGTGTGTGTGTGTGTGTGTGTGTGTGTGCGGAATCTCGATCTGTCTCACCCGTTAGTGAGAATTCTTACACACACACACACACACACACACTGACTTATCCCCAAAAATTTTCATTCCTACCTTAACACTCTCTCTCTCTCTCTCTCTCTCTCTCTCTCTCTCTCTCTCTCTCTCTCTCTCTCTCTCTCTCTCTCGCTCTCTTCCCTTCCCTCTCCCTCCTCCTCCTCCCTTCCCTCCCTCCTTCTCTCCCTTCCTTCTCTCCCTCTCTCCCTTTTTTGGTCTCAACGAGGTACCATTACTGATAGAAGTAGGAAATCAGGGCTATGTACACACACACACACACACACACACACACACACACACACACACACTCACACACACACACACACACACACACACACACACACACACACACACACACACACACATGCCGAAAAGAAGGTATAGATGGAGCCAATTTCCGGTTGTATAGAATTAAAAATGTAACACAGCGGCTTAAGAAGAGGAGGAGGAGGAGGAGGAGGAGGAGGAGGAGGAGGGCTGTAATGGAAAGGGATAAGGAAGGGGGAAAGTTGAAGAGTAAAGAGATTGGGAAGAAAGGAGAAGGGGAAGGGAAGAGCAGAATGATGACCAGGAAAATAAAAGAAGATAAAGAATGGAATAGAAAAAAAAGATAGAGGAAGCAGAGAAGGAAGAGAATGAGACGAGAAATGAAAGATAGCATAGGAATAAATAGGAGGAAGAGGAAGGAAATAAAGGAGATTAATATACGCGAATTGATGAAAAACTAAAAAAAAAAAAAAAACAAGAGAAGTATGAGAATTATGATGTGGGAGAGAATGAGGGTAAGAAATTGCGAAAATGAGGAATAATGAAAATCTGAAAGGAGAAAAGGAAGAACAGGAGGAAAAGGAGAACAAAAATAAGGAAGTGAAAAGGAAGAAAGTATAAAGTGAATGTCATTTAGAGAGGGGAAGAAGGAGAGGAATATAGGCATAAAATGAAGAAGAAGAAGAATAGGAGGAGGGAGAGAGAAAATGAAGACAAGAAAGAAGAAAAAAATAGGAATATCAGGATGAAGATAAAAGGAAAAAAGAAAACTAAAATAAAAATTGAGAACTTGTAGAAGACTGTGAGGATCGAGGAGGAGGAGGAGGAAGAAGAGGAAGAGGAGGAGGAGGAGGAGAGGAAAAGCTTCTCTCTCGCTGCTGTATCGTAAAATTCCCGTCCGATACGAGTCTTGATCCCCGCATGTGTGTGTGTGTGTGTGTGTGTGTGTGTGTGTGTGTGTGTGTGTGTGTTGTGTGCGTCTATAAGTAATATTAGTGTGTGGATTGTCGGCACTTTTTTCCTTTTTTTTGGGGGGGTGGAAGATGTGTTTGTTTGTTTGTTTGTTTTTCGTTCTTGTTTATTTTTGTTCCTTGTTTTCATTTTTTTTGGGTTGTTTTTCATTTTTTTCTTTTTTTTCTAATGGGAACTGATTTTGCATCCATTTATTTTCCTTATTGCTTGGATTTTTGTACATTTTCTTTCTTTTTAAATCTGATATACTTTTTTTTTGTTTGTTTTTTTGGTTTTCTTTGTTATCTATTTTTTCGTATTATTTTGTTTACTTTTTTTTTTTCATTGTTTGCTTTTGTATATTTTGTTGGCGTATCTTTCCTTTTTTTTTCTTTTTTGTCTTTTGTTTTTATTTTTTGTGTTGGATTCTTCCCTTTACGATGTGTTTTTTTTGTGGTTTCTTCATACGAGTCTTCTATACGTTTACCAATCACTCTTTTTTTGCTTGTTATTGTGTATCTTCATTATAAGTTATTTTCATTATAATTTCTTTTCGTATTTTGATTTTTACCTACGATTATCTCCTTCCTAATATTAGCTAACTTTTCATCATCATCATCACCATCATCGTCCTCAGCATCACCACCATCATCACCATTTTCATCACTTTCATTTTTTTTGTTATTGTTCATCTTCGTTAAAAGTTCTCTCATCATTTCGTATTTTGATTTTTACCTTCGATTATCTCCTTCCTAATGTTTACTTTTCACCCTCACCTCCATCATCATCATCATCATCATTTTCATCACTCCTTATTATTATTTTCACATTTTTCGACGAATTTGTTTCTTCCCGGCGAAAAAAATATGGCCAAAACTTGTGCAATTTATGTATGAAATGAATGCTGCTCCCTCCCTCCCTCCCTCCCTCCCTTCTCTCCCTTCCTTCCCTCCCTCCCTCCCTCTAGCTCATTACCTCCCCTCACCCTTTTTCTCTCCCTCTCTCCCTCAGACTATTCCTTAATCCTTCTTTTCTCACCCTTTCTTAGCTCACTGACCCCTCCATTCTATCTCCCTCCCTCCCTCTATCTTCCCTCCACAGTCATCCTTGCGGGCAAAAAATCGCACTTTCCTTAAAATATTGTAGATTCTTTCTCTCTCTGGCGTCTCCTTCCCTTTATCCTTCCTAAGCCCTTCCCTCACTTTCTTCCCTTACCTTCCCTTCTTTTCCTTCCCTTCTCTTCTCTTCTCTTCTCTTCTCTTCTCTTCTCTTTATCTTTCCTTTCTCGATTTCTTATTCTTTTCCTTCCCTTCCCTTCCCTCCCCTCTCTTTCCTTCCCTTCTCTTCCCTTCCATTAGTCTTTCTATCCATTCGATTTCTTTTCCTTTCCTTTCCTTTTTTTCTCTTCCCTTTTCCTTCCCTTCCCTTCCCCTCTCTTTCCTTTGCTCTCCTCGTTTCCTTCCCCTTCCTTTCCTTTCAATTTCTCTCGCTTCCTTCCCCTTTCACCTCCTTCCTTTCCCCGCTTTCATTCATTTTCTTTTCCTTGCCTTCCCTTTTCCTTTTCTCCTTTCCTTCTTTTTTCCTTTTCTATTATTTCGCTTTCGTTCCCTTTCTTCCCCTTCTCTTCATTTTCCTCTCTTCCTTCCCTCCTATTCCTTCTCCATTTTTTTCCCTTCCCGTCTCCCTCCTTTCCATTCCATCTTCCTTACCGGAGGCCCAGATATCTCCCTTCTTCGTCCCCTCCCTCCCCTTCTTCCTTCTTTCTCTCCCTCCCCTTTTCTCCCTTCCTCTCTCCCCCTCCTCCCCTCCCTCCTTTTTCCTCTCACTTTCTCACTCAGTCATTTTTTCCTCCAACTTGTACTTCCTCTCCTCCGTTTTTTTCTCTCCCATTTTTACTCTCTCTCTCTCTCTCTCTCTCTCTCTCTCTCTCTCTCTCTCTCTCTCTCTCTCTCTCTCTCTCTCTCTCTCTCTCTCTCTCTCTCTCTCTCTCTCTCTCTCTCTCTCTCTCTCTCTCTCTCTCTCTCTCTCTCTCACGAACAGGGAAGGGGAAAAGGGAGAAAGGAGAAGGAAAATGAAGGAAATATGAAGGAATGGAAAAGGAGAGAGAGAGAGAAGTAGAAAGAAGAAGGGAAGGGAAAGAGAGAAAGGGGTGAAGATATAGAGGGAAGGAAAGGGAAAACAAAGGAGTGGAAGGTAGGCAGGGGGGAGAGGGTGCAGGGGGGGGGGGTGAGGGAGTAGGGGTGTAAAGCGTCCCTCTATATAATCAAGTGTCATAATTACGAAATTTTTAATGCGCGGCGTTGACTGGTTAGTATGTAAAGAAGGCGGGTCGGGGCGGCGGGGCGCGAACGAGGCCTCAATGGTATGCAAATGAAGTGAAAAGGAAGATTAAGAGGAATTACCGCCCAGAAGAAGAGGGAGGAGGAGGAGGAGGAGGAGGAAGAGGAGGAGGAAGAGGAGGGATGACAGTACAGGAATTGGGGTTATAGGGAGGTAGCATAGAAGGAGAGGGAAGAAAAAGAGAGAGGAAGAGGAATTACCGCCCAGAAGAAGGAGGAAGAGGAGGAGGAGGAGGAGCGATGACTGTACAAGAATAGGGGTTATAGGGAGATAGCATAGAAGAAGGAGAGGGAAGAAAAAGAGAGAGAAGGAGGAAAATGAAGAGGAGAAGAAAGGTCAGGAGGAGAAGGAGAGGAGAAGGAAGAGGGGGAGCGATGACAGTACAAGAATAGGGGTTATAGGGAGATAGCATAGAAGAAGCAGAGGGAAGAAAAAGAGAGAGAAGGAGGAAAATGAAGAGGAGAAGAAAGGTCAGGAGGAGGAGAAGGAGAAGGAAGAGGGGGAGCGATGACAGTACAAGAATAGGGGTTATAGGGAGATAGCATAGAAGAAGGAGAGGGAAGAAAAAGAGAGAGAAGGAGGAAAATGAAGAGGAGAAGGTCAGGAGGAGGAGAAGGAGAGGAGGAGGAGGAGGAGGAGGAGGGATGACAATACTGGAATTAGGGTTATAGGGAGGTACCATAGAAGAAGGAGAGGGAAGAAAGATAGAGAAGGAGGAAAATGAAGAGTAGAATAAATACAAGGAAGAGGAGGAGGAGGAAGGGGGATGACAGTACAGGAATTTGGGTTATATGGAGGAGGAGGAGGAGAGGGAAGAAAAACGAAGAGGAAGAGGAAGAAGAAAAGAAGGGAGCAGGTGGAGGAGGAGAAAGAAGGAAAATAAAGAGAAGGAGGAGGAGGAAAAAAAGAGGTAAAGAAGGTAGAAGAAGAAGAAAACGAGGAGGAGGAGGAAAAGGAAGAATAGAAAGAAGTAGAAGGGAAGACAAGGAGGAGGAAGATGTACAAATAGAAGAAGGAAAAGGAGGAGAAAAAGAAATTAGAAGGAGAAGAGGAGAAGAGGAAGAAAAAAAAGAGAAGGAAAAGGAAAAGAAAAACAGGTACAAGAAGAAGACGAGGAGATAGAGGAATAAAAAAGAAGAGGAGGAGAAGAAGGAGGAGGAGGAGGAGGAGGCGGAGGAGGAGGAGGAGGAGGAGCCTAACTGCCCCTCTTCTGCAATCTCCTTGACTCTCTTTTGTTTGATCTCCTTTGTGTGATTTAAATGGAATCAAATGCTCCTTAAATAGCATGTGATTCTCTCTCTCTCTCTCTCTCTCTCTCTCTCTCTCTCTCTCTCTCTCTCTCTCTCTCTCTCTCTCTCTCTCTCTCTCTCTCTCTCTCTCTCTCTCTCTCTCTCTCTCTCTCTCTCTCTCTCTCTCCCTCTCTCTCTCTTGTCTTTAACCAATCAAAAATAGAAGGAAAATACAAAGAGAGAGAGAGAGAGAGAGTTGAATATGACCCTAAGGAGTTGGGGAAAAAAAAAAAAGCGAGAGAGATGGAGAAAAAAATACACGTTTTATTCTCGCAGTAAGGATGTGTTGGCAGAGAGAGAGGATAAAGGACAGCTAGAAAAGATTCAGATTTGGAGAAAAATAAAGATGAAAGGAAAGAAAAATGTAAACAGTATACACACACACACACACACACACACACACACACACACACACACACACACACACACACACACACACACACACACATACCGAGAGAGAGAGAGAGAGAGCATGAAACTGGTTAAAATTCTGTGCGTGTGTCTGACGGTAGAATAGCCAATTATGCGAAGGGAGGTGGTTGGCTGTTAGTGTCCCCGTGTGTGTGTGTGTGTGTGTGTGTGTGTGTGTGTGTGTGTGTGTGTGTGTTGTCTGGGTATTTCTCGCTGTCTCTTGTTTCTGCTTCTTTTTCCTCTTAGTTAATTCAGAGAGAGAGAGAGAGAGAGAGAGAGAGAGAGGTGGATTCTTAAACATATTGACAGACAGACCGACAGACAGAATGAAAGCAACAGACATCTGCCAATTGCTTAAGAGAGAGAGAGAGAGAGAGAGAGAGAGAGAGAGAGAGCCAGCCCTTCCCTGTATCTGAGCTTCGACATGAGAACCAATTGATTAATATTAATTAGTGTGGTTATCTGGGGAGGCGCCTGCACCATACTCTCCCTCCCTCTCCCTCCTCTCCCCTGCTTTTCTCTCCCCTATCACCCCTTTCGCCCCTTCCGTCACCCCACTCACCCCTTCCTTTCCTCCCTCCTATTCGCTCCCTCTCCCCTTTCTCTCTTCCTCCAGTTTCTCCCCTCATTTCCCTCCCTCTCTCCCTCCCCCTCTCTCTCTCCCTCCCTCTTCCTCTCTCTCTCTCATCATTCATTTGGTCTCATTCACGTGGAATATTAACTGTTTATGTACATATTCGCTCAATCTCTCTCTCTCTCTCTCTCTCTCTCTCTCTCTCTCTCTCTCTCTCTCTCTCTCTCTCTCTCTCTCTCTCGCTCTCGTTCCTGCTGGGTATCTGCTATTTGCTGTATTTTGTATTTGTTAAGGAAAATAAATGAGTGAAAGTCTTCGGTTTTTCGTCTTCGCGTTTCAGTATCTTATGGTAGAAAATTAATATAGGTTTTGCGTCACTTATGAAAGACAGACAGAGAGACAGACAGACAGACACGTAAAGGACACACAGTAGATATAGGCCCAGCATTGACACACACACACACACACACACACACACACACACACACACACACACACACACACACACACACACACACACACACACACGCACACACATCACATTTCAAAGATAAAAGCATTTGAACGCCCATACATGCAACCATATCAAGAGAGAGAGAGAGCAGGTCGAATCAGTGAGTAGGCGGTGCACGGAAACAGAGAATCAGACAGACATGCAGACAGACAGACAGACAGATATCACTACCCGCGTCAATATCAAGAGATCGGTTAATATCCTGCCATGACGCACCGACCGAGGTAATACTTTCTAAACATGATAATATTCACCTCTCTCTCTCTCTCTCTCTCTCTCTCTCTCTCTCTCTCTCTCTCTCCCTTTCCCTTTCCCCCATCTGTCCTAAAGGGTGAAGTGTCCCCTTTATATACACGTAAAACTCTTTCTTACATACCTCCTAAGGGTGGGTTTAAGGGGGAATAAGATGCTTTTCAACCCTTCTCCCTCTCTCCCTCGGTCTTTCTGTTTTCTTCCCTCTCTCTCTCCCTTCATCTGTCCGTCTCTCCATCTTTCTCTCCCTTAAAAGTTGGAGAGAAGGAGGGATGGAGGGAAGAAGCCTAATTAGGTTTGCCATTGTATTCTTGGCTGCAACTTGTACAACGAGGAGGAGGAGGAGGAGCAGGAGGAGGAGGAAGAGGAGGAGGAGGAGGAGGAGGGGAAAACTTAGAGGGTTGCATACTCAAGCGTCGGAGGAAAAGGGGAGGAGTAAGGAGGAGTAATCAGAAGAAGAAGGAAGAGGAGAAGGAGAAGAAGAACTAAAAGACGAAGATGAAGAAAACGAAGAAGAAAAAGAAAAAAAGACGAAGAAGAATGATTCCTAAAAATGCATAATCAGGTTGTATAGGAAATCAATGAAGAAAATAAAGAAGAATAAAACAGAAAGAGAATGAACAAGAAAACGGAAGGAGGAGGAAGAGGAAAAAATAAAGGAAATAAAGTTAAGGAAGTCGAATGAAGGATGCCTCTATGTCTTGAAGAAATTAAACGAAGATAGAGAGAGAATGAAGTAAGTGGAGGAAAAGGGGGAAGATAATATGATGATGATGAAAGGAAGAAATATGCAAACAAGAAATTAAGAGAACAGGAGAATGGAAGGAAGAAAATAATGACAATGACGATGATAATGATGAAAAAATGAAAAAAATGAAAACAGGGAAAACAAAGATGCACATTATCGTAGCAAAAGGAAATTAAAGAGGAAGAAGAACACAGGAAGAAGAGGAAGAAGAGAAGGAGGAGGAGAAAGAGAAAATCGAACAATGAGGAAAAAAGAAAAATAATGAAAGCAGGAAAACATAGATGCACATTACAATAGCAAAAGGAAATGAAGGAGGAAAAAGAAATCACAAGAAGAGGAGGAGGAGGAGAAAGGCAGAATCGAACAATAAAGAAAAAAAAGACGGAAAAGGAGAATGAAGGGATACACATAATAGTAGTAAAAGAAAATTAAGGAGGAAAGAATATCACGAAAAGAAGAAGAGGAAAACGAGGAGAAAAAAAATCGGACAAATAAGAAAAAAAAGGAAAATAAGAGGAAAAAAAAACATGCACATAACTAATAAAAGGAAATTAAGGAGGAAAAAACATCACGAACAGAAGAAGAGGAAAAAGAAGGAGAAGGAGAAAGAGAAAATCGAACAAATAACAAAAAAAGAAAAAAAAGAGAAAAACAAGAAAACACAGATCCACATTATAGTAGCAAAAGGAAATTAAGGAGGAAGAAGAAATCAGAAGAGGATGAGGAGGAGGAGAAAATCGATCCCTCCATCTCCTCCTCCTGATCTCTCCCTTTCCTCCGTCTCTCCATCGGCCCTAAGGCGTGTTCGAGGGACTAATGATACCCAGCTAATTACTTGCATTAACCCCCCCTCCCCTTCCCCCCCATTAACCCCCCTTCCCCCCACCCACCCTCTGAGAAAGCGATCACGGGCCTGCACTCCTGTTTTTATGAGGAGGAGGAGGAGGAGGAGGAAGAGGAGGAGGAGGAGGTTAAAAGAAGGGAATCGAGTATCATTAATTTGGGTTCTGTCTTCTTCATTGTCTTGATTCCATTCATTGTTTTCTTTTTTTTCTTTTTGGTAATTATCCCTCAGGTCGCGTTTAGCTCGTTTAGTTTTTTTCTCTCTCTCTCTCTCTCTCTCTCTCTCTCTCTCTCTCTCTCTCTCTCTCTCTCTCTCTCTCTCTCTCTCTCTCTCTCTCTCTCTCTCTCTCTCTCTCTCTCTCTCTCTCTCTCTCTCTCTCTCTCTCTCTCTCTCTCTCTCTCTCTCTCTCTCTCTCTCTCTCTCTCTCTCTCTCTCACCTGCCCCAAGCATCTTTCCTCCCTCCTTCTCTCCCTCCCTCCGCCCCTCCAGACACATTATCTCAAGTCCTAATGTCTCTAATCAGTCTCCTTCCTCTGCTTCCGGGCCAGGTAAGATAGTTCACCTGTGCGGCCCATTAGTACACCTGGAGGATCTTTTTCTACCTTTCCTCCCCTTTCCTCCGTCTGTCCGTCTTTTCTCCTCCTTCGGTATAGATGAAAGGAAGGAGGGAGGGAGAAAGGGAAGAAGGGAGAAATCGAGGGAAGAAGGGAGGGAGGGAAAAAAAGGTTTGGCTTGAAAGAGTGAAGAATTGCCTGAAGGTTGATGTCTTGTGGGATGCTGAGAGAGAGAGAGAGAGAGAGAGAGAGAGAAATAAAATCGTTCTGTAAAATCGTTCTGTTTATGAAAGTATCGACTAATAACATTTCCTCTCTCTCTCCCCCTGTCCCCTTACACACACACACACACACACACACACACACACACACACACACACACACACCGAAATATCTCTATGGTAATAAAAGAATAATAGTAAATAAAAAGTGAAAAAAACGAAGAAGAAATTGATGAACATGAAGAATATTGAAGAAGAAGGAATTGATGAAGAATGAAATAAATAAATAAAACAGTCGATGAGGAATAAGAGGAAAAAAATGGAGGACAAGGAACAAGTAAGTAAATGAGGAACAACAAGGAAGAGGAAGAGAAAAAAATGAAAAGGGAGGAGAAGGAGAAAAGGAGAAAATTACAGAAGCTGAGAAGTTCATCCTCCTCCTCCTTAACTCTTTTCCTCCCTCCCTCTTTCCTTCCTCCTCCACTAAGGGAATTTTAAACCCTTTGAGAAGAGGCGAAGAGGAAAGAAAGGAGGGGAGGAAACGAGGGAGAGAGGACGGAGAGGCGGAGGAATTTGTGGAGAGAAAGGTGAGAAAGGAAGAAAGAGCTAGAGAGGAGGGAAGAAAAGAGGGAATAGGGAAAATCATAGAAAAGAGAATAAGAATAGAAAAGGGGGAATAAAGAAAGAGATGGGAGAGAAGTAGGCAATGAAGGGAGAAACAGAGAGGAGGTAAGAAAAGAAGGAATAGGGAAAATCATAGAAAACGTTGAGAATAGGAAGATAGAAGGGGAAAAAAGGAAAGAAATGGAAGAGGATAGGGAAGGATAGACAAGAAGATGAAGGTAGGAAAAGATGTGAGGAAGTAGAAGGCAGAATGAGAAATGGAAGTGAAGAAAACGTAAGAAAAGAAATAGATAAGGTGGAGGAAATAAAGGAATGAAGAAAATGGAAGAAATAAAGAAGAGAAGGAAACACGGAAGAATAAAAAAGAACAACAAGTAAGAATGAGAAAGATAAGGAGAGAAGAAAAGGAAGAGAGAAAAAGGAGATACGGAGTGAGGGAAGAAAAAGATGGAATGAAGGAAAGAAGAGGAGAGAAAGGGAGAGATTTTAGAGAAGACACTAAGAAGGGAAGGAAAAGGAGAAAAAAAAGAAAGGGAGACTGCAAAGTGAGAGAAAATGGAGATAAAAAATAAAGGAAGAAAAAGAATGAAGAGAAGAAGAAGGGAGAGGAAAAGTAAGGAAGATTTTACTCTAAAGAAAAAGGGAAGGAAAATAGAGGAAGAAAGGGGGCAAAGTGAGAGAAAACGGAGATAAGAAAGGAAGGAAGAAAAAGAAGAAGGGAAGAAAGGAAGAGGAAAAGGAGAAGAGATATTTAGAGAAGACACTAAGAAGAAAAAACGAAAGAAAGGCGGGAAAATGAGAGAAAACGGAGATAAGGAATGATTGAAGAAAAAGAGGGAGAGAGGAAGAAAGAAGAGGGAGGGAAGAAGACAAGGAAAGAAGACACTAAGGAAGAAAAAAAAGAAGGAAGGCGGGAAAGTGAGAGAAAACGGAGATAAGGAATGGTGGAAGAAAAAGAGGGAGAGAGGAAGAAAAAGAGGGAGGGAAGAAGGGAAGGAGAGGGAGGGAGAGTGTGAAAGCTTCCAATTAAAACGTGAACGGACAATTACCTACAGAAATTACTGCCGTTATTTATCTGTTATTTTTGGGAAGCCCTTTGGAGAGGCGGCGGCGTGTGAAGGAGGAGGAGGAGGAGGAGGGAGAGGAGGAGGGAGAAGAGGAGGAAGAAGAGGGTAAGGTTGGTAGCGGTAGGTTGCTGCGTGTCTCTCTTCCTCCACCTCCTCCTCCTCCTCCTCCTCCTCCTTGATTAGCACGAAAGCTGATGTTGATGATGTTACCTGGCGCGAAGGACCAGTTTTGGGCATCAATGTGTCGTCTCAATCACAATAAGAATAGTTCTCTCCATACCTCCCTTCCCTCCAGTTCATCTTTCTCTCCCTTCCTCCATACCTCCCTTCCCTCTAGTTCAGCTTTCTCTCCCTTCCCTCTTGTTCACCTTTCTCTCCCTTCCTCCATACCTCCCTTCCCTCTAGTTCAGCTTTCTCTCCCTTCCCTCTTGTTCACCTTTCTCTCCCTTCCTCCATACCTCCCTTCCCTCTAGTTCACCTTTCCCTTCTCTTCATACCTCCCTTCCCTCTAGCTCACCTTTCTCTCCCTTCCTCCATACCTCCCTTCCCTCTAGTTCACCTTTCCCTTCTCTCCATACCTCCCTTTGCCCTAGCTTACCTTTCCCTCCCTTCCTCCATACCTCCCTTCCCTCTAGTTCACTTTTGCCTTCTTCCCTCCATTCCTCCCTTTCCTCTAGTTCACCTTTCTCTCCCTTCTCTTCATACCTCCCTTTGCCCTAGCTTACCTTTCCCTCCCTTCCTTCGTCACGTCACTTCTTTCCCTCCTTTCCTTTCCCTCCCTCTCCTTTTCTCTCCTTCGTTACTTCTTTCCCTACTTTTCCTTCTTTCCTTCCTTCCATCCTTTTCTTCCTTACCTCCTTTTCTTTCTTTCCTTTTTCCTTCTTTCTGCCCCTTCCATGCGTCTTTTCCTTCCTTTTTTTCCTCCCTACCTCCTCTTCCTTCTCTCTCCCTCCTCTACCTCTCCCTCCCTCCTTCCCTCCATACCTCCTCATCTCTTCCTTCTTCATCGCCTCTCCTGCTCCTTTCGAAATCACCTTACCCCCTCCCCCCCCCCCCCCCCCACGCCCTCCTCCCTTACTGCCTACCCCCCCCCCCCCCCTCGCCTACGCCTCCACATTGATATGCAAAATGACGCGAGTTTTACGAAGGTATTTTCCGCCGGCCGTAACGAGCGGGCCAAGAATGCCACTTCGTTACCTCTCCCGAAAATCAAATTGACAGCCTGAATCAGTGAGCTATTCCTTCGCCCCCCCCATCTCCCCCTCCCCCCCCCCCCCTCTCTCTCTCTCTCTCTCTCTCTCTCTCTCTCTCTCTCTCTCTCTCTCTCTCTCTCTCTCTCTCTCTCTCTCTCTCTCTCTCTCTCTCTCTCTCTCTCTCTCTCTCTCTCTCTCTCTCTCTCTCACTCTATCTCACTCTCTCTCTCTCTCTCTCTCTCTCTCTATCTCTCCTCTCTCCTCTCCTCTCTCTCTCTCTCCTTTCCTCTTTCTCTTTCTTTCTCTCCCTTTCCTCCCTCTCTTCCTTCATTTCCTTTTCCTCTCTCTCACCCTCGACTCTACCTCCTCCATTTCTTCCTTCCATCCTTTACTTCTTCCTCTCTCTACTTTTTATTGCTACTCCTTTCCTCTCCTCTCCTTTCTCTTTCTTTCTCCTTCTTCCATTTACTCTCTCTCAATCCTTTCTGTTTCTCCTTTCCTCTTTTCCTTTTCCTTCTAAATTATTCACTTGTCTTTTCCTCTTTTCTTATTCTCTCTTCTTATTACTCCTTTTTCTTAATTATCTTTCATTTTCTTTACTTTCATTTCCCTTCTTTATTATGTCCCTCCCTTCTCCTCTTTCTCATTCTCTCAAACTTTCCTACCTCTTCTCTTATCAATTCTCTCTCTCTCTCTCTCTCTCTCTCTCTCTCTCTCTCTCTCTCTCTCTCTCTCTCTCTCTCTCTCTCTCTCTCTCTCTCTCTCTCTCTCTCTCTCTCTCTCTCTCTCTCTCTCTCTCTCTCTACCTTATCCTTCCCTTCCTTAAACCAACTTTCCTCCCTTCTCTCCCTCCCTCCCTCCCTTCCTCCCTCTTGGCAATCTGTTAATAAGCTCCCTGATCAGCTGTCTTGTCTTGGGGTGGGGGAGTGGGGTGAGGGGTGAGGAGGGGGAGAGGTGAGGGAGATCATATCGGTTCTGACGTCTCAACTTCTGGAGGAGGAGAAGGAGGAGGAAGAAGAAGAAGAAGAAGAAGAAGAAGAAGAAGAAGAAGAAGAAAGGGAGGTGATGCGTAGAAACAGGATAAAGAGAAGGAGGAGGAGTAGAGGAGGAGGAGAAGAAGAAGAAAGAGGAGGAGGAGGAGGAGGAAGAGGAAGAGCAAGAACAAGAAACAGTAGAAGGAAGAGGAGGAGGAAGAAAAGGTGATAAGTAGGAACAGAATAAAGAAGAGAAGAAGAAGAAGAAAGAGGAACAAGAGAAGAAACTTGAGAAGGAGGAGGAGAAGAAAGGGAGAGGAAAAGTAAGGAAGGGAAAGAAATTATATGTTGAAATCGTGACAAAATTATACCGATTACATTATTTTTCATTATTTATCTATATTTATTCATCCATTGTACATATATTTATTTATTCACTTAAGGCTTTCATTATCTCTTCTCTTCTTTCCCTTTCTTTCTCCCTTCTTTTCTTCGTGTTATTTCTTTTTTTTTTTCTTTCTTTGTCAACCTTAGTCCACCGCAAAATTACCCTCCTCCTCCTCCTCCTCCTCCTCCTCCTCCTCCTCCTCCTTCACACTTCCGCACATAACATGATGACGTCAGCACATCATTGCCACACTTCCTGATTTGAGAGAGAGAGAGAGAGAGAGAGAGAGAGAGAGAGACTACCCAAAATTATGTCATTGTCTTTCACTATTTACTTTTTACACACACACACACACACACACACACACACACACACACACACACACAGGGAGCCGCCGCGAATTGGTGACTTCCTCTAAAAAGTTTGTCCCGTTTTATCTTTTCATTTCCTGCGTGTGAATCTTATTACGTACACGGCCTCTTGAAGTGTGTGTGTGTGTGTGTGTGTGTGTGTGTGTGTGTGTGTATGTGTGTGTGTGTGTGTGTGTGTGTGTGTGTGTGTATTGACTTATGGTGAACTGCTCCCTTTCTCTACTTATTCTCCTCATTCTCCTCCTCCTCCTCTTTCTCCTCCTCCTCCTCCTCCTCCTCCTCCTCAAACACAAATATGGACTCACTATTTGTACATTAAACACTCATCTTCTTATCCTCCTCAATAGCTTTCCCCTTCACCCCTCCTCCTCCTCCTCCTCCTCCTCCTCCTCTAAGGGCTCTTCTCTTCCATAATGGCACAATAAAAATGGCTCGGTTTGACACCACGCCATTAGCCCATTAAACGCCTCTTCGGGCCCTCGGCGGACAAAGCTTCCCTTGTTTGGCCGAGAAATCTGCCGCTGACATAACCTGCCTCTGTAAACACGTGCTCTCTCTCCCTCTCTGGTTCTCTCTCTCTCTCTCTCTCTCTCTCTCTCTCTCTCTCTCTCTCTCTCTCTCTCTCTCTCTCTCTCTCTCTCTCTCTCTCTCTCTCTCTCTCTCTCTCTCTCTCTCTCTCTCTCTCTCTCTCTCTCTCTCTCTCTCTCTCTCTCTCTCTCTCTCTCTCTCTCTCTCTCTCTCTCTCTCTCTCTCTCTCTCTCGTAAACGCCACACAGTCTTTCGGAATTAATACACGAACGTTACCTGACTTCTTAACGACCAATACAACCCACGTGACCTGAATGCTTCCTCCCTCCTCCTCCTCCTCCTCCTCCTCCTCCTCCTTTTCCTCCTCCTCCTCCTCCTCCACCTCATGTCTTTCTCCGTCAACCTTTCCTTCCTTCAATTGTCAAGCGACACAGATTTGAATTAGCAGAGAAAACAAGGCAATAAAGAAAGACAGAGAGAGAGAGTGAGCGAGAGAGAGAGAGAGAGAGAGAGAGAGAGAGAGAGAGAACTAACCCCATTCACGCTTTTCTCTTCTACTTTGTTCCATCTATCCTCTCTCTCTCTCTCTCTCTCTCTCTCTCTCTCTCTCTCTCTCTCTCTCTCTCTCTCTCTCTCTCTCTCTCTCTCTCTCTCTCTCTCTCTCTCTCTCTCTCTCTCTCTCTCGTAACCACCACGCCCTACAACGTTTCCTCTGCCACTCACAATCGTAAAATGAAGGTACTCGACTAGGAGGAGGAGAAGGAGGAGGGGGAGGAGGAGGGGGAGGAGGAGCAGTGATTTGTGGCTTAGGGCGCCTTGGGTTTTATTTGCATCTAATGGTCTCTGCCTCTCCCTTACCTCCTCCTCCTCCTCCTCCCTCTCTCACAGAAATGATTATACAAGGTTGTACTTTTTTCCGCTTTGGGAGGGAGCAAGACGGAGGAGGAGGAGGAAGAAGACGTGTGTAAGAAGAGAAGAAAAAGAGAAAGAGAAATATGAATAAGTGGAGGATAAAGGAAACATCAAAATCGAAAAAAAGAGAAAAATAAATTATGAAGCAAAAATGAAAGATAAAAAAAGGAAAAGGAAGAGAAATAACAGGAAGAGGAGGAGGAGAGTGAATTGAAGAGGAGGTTTTGTGCAAAGGAAAGGAAGTAGAGAAGTAGAGAAGGAAGATGAAGGAAGAGAAGGATGAGGAGGAGGAGAAAGAGTAAACAAGAGTGAGGTATGGGGGTAGGAGACGAAGGATAGGAGGAGGAGGAGGAGGAGAAAAAAGACAAAAAAAAAAAAAGAGAAATAGAAGGAGGAAGAGGAGCATAGCAGGAGGAGGAAAAGACAAGAAAGAGGAAATAGGATGAGGAGAAGTAGAAGGAGGAGGAGGAAAGAAAGGAAGGAAAAGAAAGAAATGGAAAGAAAGCAGAAGTAGAGAAGTGGGATGGAAGAAGAAGAGGAGGAGGAGGAGGAGGAGGAGGAAAGGGTGCAGAAGGAGGAGGAGGAGAAAAGAAAAGGAATGAAAAGAAAGAAACGGAAAGAAAGCAAATAAAAGGAAGTACAGAAGTAGAGAAGTGAAATGGAAGAAGAGGAGGAGGAGGAGGAGGAGGAGGAGGAAAGGGGTACAAGAGGAGAGGAGGAGGAGGAGGAGGATGAAGACAGATAAACCCGCTTGGATTCTCTTAAAACGCGACAAAAAAGCTCCTGAGAACGTTTGGGCGGGTCGTAAACGTTATTTATCTGGTGTTGAACGTTTTAGCGCCTTGTTGTGGCTCTGCAAGGAAGAAAAAAACGTTTAAGAACCACCAGACACGTGTGTTATAACTCTCTCTCTCTCTCTCTCTCTCTCTCTCTCTCTCTCTCTCTCTCTCTCTCTCTCTCTCTCTCTCTCTCTCTCTCTCTCTCTCTCTCTCTCTCTCTCTCTCTCTCTCTCTCTCTCTCTCAAGGAACAGAACAGTAAGTAAATTTGTAGAAACAGAAAGAAAGAAAGGAATGAAGGAAAAAAGAAAAAGAAAAAATAAGAGAAAGGAAAAGAAAAAAATAAATAAAGGAAGGAAGAGAAAAAGGAAAAGAGAAAAAAGGAAAGAATTAAACGAAAGTGAAATGAAGATAAAGAAAGGAAGGAAGAAAGACAAAGAAAAAGAAAAAAAGGGAAAGAATTAAAAGGAAGGGAAAGAAAAGAAGGAAGGAAAAGAGAAAAAGAGAAAATGAAAAGAAAGGGAGTGAAAGATAAAGAAAGGAAGGAAGGAAAAAGGAGAGAGATGGGAGGTGTAATGGAGAGGGAGGGAAGGGCCAGTCTCCCCCGGGGATCATTGTGGTCACACGGGGCAGGGCAGGGCGAGGGGGGAGCCATTATGAGAGAGAGAGAGAGAGAGAGAGAGAGAGAGAGAGTGGAAAAACATCTTATTGCCGATTTTACATTACATTTTCTCTCTCTCTCTCTCTCTCTCTCTCTCTGTCACTGAAGGGCAGATGCATGACTAAACGTGTGTGTGTGTGTGTGTGTGTGGCTGTCACACACACACACACACACACACACACACACACACACACGGTGGCAGTTCGGTGTCCGCCAAAAAGTCTGTTTGACTTGACAAACTCAAATATTAGCCTCAGTCCCGCCCTCTCTCTCTCTCTCTCTCTCTCTCTCTCTCTCTCTCTCTCTCTCTCTCTCTCTCTCTCTCTCTCTCTCTCTCTCTCTCTCTCTCTCTCTCTCTCTCTCTCTCTCTCTCTCTCTCTCTCTCTCTCTCTCTCTCTCTCTCTCTCTCTCTCTCTCTCTCTCTTATCTATCAACACATGTAATTGACTTCCAGCAAGGTGTGAGAGAGAGAGAGAAGAATTGAACACTCCTCTCACTTTCCCTCCCCCCTCCCCCTCCCCTTCTCCCCCTCCCCCGCAGGTCAAAGGGCAGCGCGCGGGGCTAATCAGGTTAAGGCCGCCCCTCATTAGCGTCCTCACACCCCGCTGGCCCTCACACGTGGCTTTGATGCCCTCACTCCCCTCACTTTACTCCCCTCCCCTCTCCCCTTCCCCTTTCCCTTCACACTTCTCTTTCCCCTTCCTTTCACTCCCCTCCTCTTTCCCCTTCCTTTCATTCCTCTCCTCCTTTTTCTCCCTTCCCCTTCACTCCCCTCCTTTCTCCCCTTCCCTTCACTCCCCTCCTCACTCGCCCCTCACGTTACTCCCCTCCTCTCTCTCCCCTTCCCTTCACTCCCCTCCTTTCTCTCCCCACCTCTCTCTCCCTTCCTCTCTCTCCCCACCTCTCTCTCCCCTTCACCTCACTCCCCTCTCTTCCCTTCCCTTCACTCCCCTCACCTCACTCCACTCTCTCCTCTTCCCTTCACGTCCCTCACTTTACTCTCCTCCCCTCTCCCCTTCCCTTCACTTCTCTCCTCTATCTCCCCTTCCCTTCACTTCCCTCCTCGCTTTCCTCCCCTCTCCTCACTCCCCTTTTGCACTTCCCATTCTCTCATTTCCCCTCTCTTCCCCTCATTCCTCAACCCTCACTTCACTTCCCTCCCCTCCCCTCCCCTCATTTAATTTTCTCACTCCCCTCTTCCCTTCACCTCACTCCTCTCCCCTCCCCTATTTTCCCTTCCTCACACTTTCCTTCCCCTGTCTCACCTCCATTCACTCTTCTCTCCCGGCCCCCTTCCCTCCCTCATTCCCCTTGCTCCCCTCCCTCATTCCCCCTTTCCCTTGCTTACCTATTCCATTTTCTCTCCTCTCACTCCTCATCCTTCACCCCCCTCCCCTTATTCCCCTTCTCCTCTTTCTCCCCTCCTCATTCGTTTCTCCCACTCCCCTTCCTCTCACTCCCCTCCCATCTCCCCTTATTCCGTTCCCCTGACTTCCCTTCCCTCCCTTCACTTTCCCCTCATTTCCCTTGTACACTTTCCTCACTTTACTGCCCTTTCCTCTCCTTTCCTTCACCTCCTCTCTTCCTCTCCCCTTTCCTCACCCCCCCCTCTGTCCCAACCACTCACTCCCCTCTTTCTGCCCCCCCCCCCCCCCCACCTTTCCCCACTTCTTTCCCCATATTTTTTTTTCTCCTCATCTCGCTCCTCTCCCTTACCCCTCATATCTCTCTCTCTCTCTCTCTCTCTCTCTCTCTCTCTCTCTCTCTCTCTCTCTCTCTCTCTCTCTCTCTCTCTCTCTCTCTCTCTCTCTCTCTCTCTCTCTCTCTCTCTCTCTCTCTCTCTCTCTCTCTCTCTCTCTCTCTCTCTCTCTCTCTATCTATCTATCTATCTATCTATCACTTTTCCTATTTCCTGTTGCTCATTTTCTTTCCCTTATTCCTCTTTATCATCTTTTACTCTTAACTTTTCTTTCCCTTCCCTTTATCTTGTCACTTTATTTATCCCATCGCCTTCTCCTCCTCCTCCTCCACCTCTCCCTACCCTCATATCTTCTCCTCCCTCACCTCTCCCTCCCATCACTTCATCTCTCTCACCCCTTCCTCCCCTCATCTCACTCCCCTCAGACTTGCAAACAGCCGCAGTGTCACCCTAACCCTTTCTTTACTCCCCTCTCCCCTCTCCCCTCTCCCTCATCCCTGTCTCTCTTTGATCCACCCTTCCCCTTCTCTCCCCTTCCCCTAACTCCCCCAAACCTCCCCTTGCTCCCTCTCCCCTCCCTTCCCTTCTTCTTCCATACACACCTTCACCCATTTTCCCATTTTCCCCATTCCACCCTTCCTCAACCCCCTACTGTCACCCTTCCAAACCTTCCTCTCTTCTCTACCACTGAAGGATGAATAGGGGTTGGGATCCTACTCAAAGGGGTTCAGTAGAGGTAAAAGGGATTGGATAGTATTAAAGAGTAGTAAGAAAAGCAACAAAAGGGTTTAGATCGTGAGAAATGAATTAGAATAGTGTTAAAAAGAATAGGAATAGACAGAGGTTGGGTTTAAAGAGAGCAAAAGGGATAGAATAATAGGCAAAAAGGGTTGAAAATTATGAAAAGAAAGAAGGGGAAAGGGAAACAGATAAGGGTAAAGTAAGGGGTGAGAGGGAGAGGGGGTGGGAGGGTGCAAATGGGGGGGTTGTAAGGGGGGGTTTTAAGGGAGAAGGGAGGATAAGGGGGTGGTGTAACAAGAGGTAGGGAGATGGGTAAGGGGGAGGGTGTGGATTGGGGGGGGGGGGGTTCAAACTATGTGTGCTGCAAAACTCCCTTTGATGTGTGTGTGTGTGTGTGTGTGTGTGTGTGTGTGTGTGTGTGTGTGTGTGTGTGTGTGTGTGTGTGTGTGTCATTATTTCCTTTTTTTTTCACCATCAACTATACTTCCACTTCCACCTCTAACACACTTTAATAATGATGATAATGATGACGATGATGATGATGGTGATAATAGTGATACTTATACATTGTTACCGATTAATATGTGGAAAGTATGAAACAAAACTACACACACACACACACACACACACACACACACACACACACACACACACACACACACACACACCTGTTTTTTTTCCATCTATCAATCACTCTTTATATCCACTTCTATGTCATTTCCACACTCCTTCTTTCTCTACTTTATTTTCTCTTTCTTTCTATTTATCTATCTATCTTCTCTTCCTCATTCCCTCCCTCTCCCTGTCATTCCTTCACATTTTCTTTATCTATTTAAATATCTATTCACTTTTTCTCTCAATCCCTCTCTCCTTTCCCTCATTAAATTATCTATCTGTCCACATACCTTCACTTTTATTATTCCTTTATTCTCATATATTCCCTCCCTTTATTATATCTCTCAATCAGTCTATATCTCTATTTTTTCTATCAATATCTTTATCCATCTTTATCTATCTACTTTCTTTCTTTTTTTTCATTCCCTCCCATTACAATTTTTTTTTCTCTTGTTTTCTCTTATTTCTCTCTCCCCCGCATTCCCTCCCTCTTCACCACAGCTTCATATCGGCTGTATTATTAGCATCAGGGTCCAGATAATTAGCCTACAGGTGGTAATTACTCACCTGGCTTAGCTCACCTCGGGCCGCCGCCAGGTGCACCGCGGCGACCCTCACCTTTTTCTTGGCCTTGATTTTTGTCTTCGGTTTTCTTTGTTTGTTTTGTTGTACTTTCATTATTTGTTTTCTTTTGTTTGTTTTTTGTATTTTTTTTTTTTGTTGTATTTGGTTGTTTTCATTATGTTTGATTGTATTTTGTATTTTCATTATTTGTGTTTTTTTTCATTATTTGTTTGTTGTATTTTCGCTTCTCTTTGATTGTTTATTCAGTTTTATTTTAATCTTCCTATTTCTTCCTTTTTCTTCGTCTCTTTTTTTTATCTATGCCTTTTTATATATTGATTTGGTATATTTTACTTTTTCCTTATTTCTTCATTTTGTCTTCGATTTTATATATATATATATATATATATATATATATATATATATATATATATATATATATATATATATATATATATATATATATATATATAGATAGATAGATAGATAGATGAATAGATAGATAGATAGATATGATAGATAGATAGATTTTTTTTTTTTTTTATTTTCGTTTCTCTTCTTCGCGTCTTTCTTTACTTTTCATTTTCTACTTCGCCTCTTTTTCATTTTATACTCTTCTTATTTTTTTTCAGTTTCTCTTTTTGTTTTTCTCTCTTTCTCTGTTTTTTTTATTTCTTTTTATTCTCTCTCTCTCTCTCTCTCTCTCTCTCTCTCTCTCTCTCTCTCTCTCTCTCTCTCTCTCTCTCTCTCTCTCTCTCTCTCTCTCTCTCTCTCTCTCTCTCTCCTTCTCAATAGACATCCATCCCATTACGATTCAAATCAAATGAATAATTAGTCAGATTAATGAACAAAGGCTCGCCGATCCTCCTCCTCCACCGGAAAAATCCTTCTAATTAACTCCCGCCCTTAGGATTAGTCACACTTTTTTATGTAATTCTACCCGGCCTAAGACTCTGCTCCCTCCTCCTCCTCCTCCTCCTGTGGCTTCTCCTCTTCCTCTTACTCCTCCTTCTCCTCTTGCTATGTTGTTCCCTTTCATTCTCTTCCTCTTGAGTCTGAATTCCTGTCCCTTTTAACTTTCTTTCTTGTTTTGTTTTGTTTTGTTTCTTTATTTTCCTCTTGTTCCTCCTCTTCTTCCAGTTCCGTTGTTTCCCTTCTCCTCTTCCTTCATTCTCTTCTTGATTGTGAGTTCTCACCTTTCTTCTTCTGTTCTTGTTTTTCTCTTTCTCTCGTTTTGTTTTGTTCTTTTCTTTCTTTCGCCCTCTTCGTTCTCTTCATCCTCCTCCTTCTCTTCCTCTTCTAGCTATTTTGTTCTCTTTTTTTTTTCTTTTTTTATCCTGAATTCTTGCCTCTGTTAATTATCTTCTGTGTTTTATTTTCTTGTTTTTTTCTTTGGTATGTTTTGTTTAGCTCTTCCTTCTTCTCCTTCTTCTTCTTCGTTCTCCTTCTCTTCCTTCTTCCTCTTCTTGATTCTGAATTCTTGCTTTTCTTAATTCTTTTTGTGTTTTATTTTCTTGTTTTCTTCTTTGCTATGTTTTGTTTTGTTCATTCTCGTTCTTCCTCTCCTTTTTCTTCTTCTTCGTTCCCCTTTTCTTCCTTCTTCCTCTTCTTGATTCTGAATTCTTGCTTCTCTTAATTCTCTTCTTGTGCTATGTTCTGTTCGTCCTTCTTAGTTTCCTTCCTCCTCCTCCTCCTCCCCCTCCTCCTCCTCCTCCTCCTTGATAGGCCCACTCTAACTTCCAGCAACTCTTAATTCTCGTCTTTTTGTTGTTGTTATTCTTGATCTGTTCCACCGTTTTTTTCTTGTTTTTTTCTTATTCACAGTTTTCTTCTTCCTCTTCGTAAAATTTCTTGTTCTTCCTTGTCTCCTATTTCATATGCCTCTTCTACCTTCTGTTCTTTTCTTCCTTTTTCTTCTTTCTTTTCCTCTTCTACATCTTCCCAATTCTTCTCTTCCTCATCTCAATTTCTTTTCCTCTTCATTCCTTTTTATTGTTCACTTTTATTTCACTTATTTTTCATTTTCATCATTTATCTTCCTTTTCACATTCTCGTCTTTCACTTTATTCCCATTCCCAAAGTTCGTTAAGTAGCATACGATCCTCTTTTGTTTTTTTCCTTCTACAATCCCTTTCCTCCCTCTCATTATTCTCCTTTCTCTTAATCCTTCTCTCCCTTTCCCTCCCCCTCTTTGCATATCTTTCAGTTCTTCTTGGCTTCTTCCTCTTCTTCTTCTTCTTCTCATCCTCTTCATCATCATCATCATCTTTATCTTCCTTCATTATCTCGTATCTGTTTTTGTTTTCTTTATTCTCCTTTATTTATTTTTTCTTGTCCATTTATTCTTTTTAATTCTTCGTTTCTGTTTTTTTTATATTTCTTCCTCGTCGTTTTTGTTGTATTTATCATTTTTCTTTTTCTTTTTTCTGCTTCGGGTCATTTTTATTTCGTGGAAGGAACTGGCATGCTCTCTCTCTCTCTCTCTCTCTCTCTCTCTCTCTCTCTCTCTCTCTCTCTCTCTCTCTCTCTCTCTCTCTCTCTCTCTCTCTCTCTCTCTCTCTCTCTCTCTCTCTCTCTCTCTCTCTCTCTCTCTCTCTCTCTCTCTCTCTCTCTCTCTCTCTCTCTCTCTCTCTCTCTCTCTCTCTCTCTCTCTCTCTCTCTCTCAAGATTGCGCATTCAGGTAATGTAGAATATTCATGAAAACAAGCTCACCTTTTCTGCTTCTTCTTCTTCTTCTTCTTCTTTTTCTTCTTCTTCTTCCTCTTCTTCCTCTTTTCGCAATCTATTTCTTCATCAACAACAACAAAAATACATCAGTTATTACTATTTCTAATACTACTTCGTTTTCTCGACTTCTTCTTCTTCTTCTTCTTCCTCATCTTCTTCTTCTTCTTCTTTTTCTTCTCCTTTTTCCTCTTCTTCTTTTTCTTCCTACTTCTTCTTTTCCCATCAACAACAATGACATCAACAATTATTTCATACTGTTACTACTACATCTTCTCCTTCTTCCTCTTCTTCTTCTTCTTCTTTTTCTTCTTCTTTTCATCTTCTTCTTCCTCCTCCTCTTCCCTCCCATCACCTTCATTATCCTCTCCCTCAACAATCTCTTCTCAATGTCCCAATCTAATCTTTTTTGTCCTTCCTCCTCCTCCTCTTCTTCCTCCATCTCCTCCTCCCCAATCTTTCTCACTTCCCTCCCTCCCTCCCTCCCTCACGTCTTGGGAACCATAGCGTTACGTGGGTCTTCTTTTCCCTAGAGATGGAGGGAACGAGGGAGGGAGGGAGGGAGAGATGGAGGAAAGAGGGAAGAAGGGAGGGAAATAGGGTAGGATGGATAGGGGTGATGGAGGGAGTGGTAGGGATGAGAGGAGGAATGGAGGGAAGGAAAGGAGGGAAGAAACGAAGGAGAGAAAGATGGAAGGAAGAAAAGAAGGGATAGAGCGAAGGAAAAGGAGAGAGAAAGAGGAAAAAAGAAAGGGATGAAAGGGAAGAAGGAGGCAGTGAGGGAAGGAAAGGAGGAAAAAAGGAAAAGAGGAGAGAGGGAGAGAATGGAAGAAGGATGAAGGGAGAGAGAGAAAAGAGGAGGTTAGGAGGAAAAGGAAAGAAGGGAGAAGGGAGAGAAGGAAAGGAGGGAAAAGGAAAAGGGAGGGAGGGGAAGAAGGAAGAATGGGGAAAGAGAGGAGGGAAGGAAGGGAGAAAAAGTAGGGAGAAAGGGGGAAGAGAAGAACATAAGAACATAAGGAGTCAGGGGAAGGAAAGAAAAGAAGGGAGAAAGGGAGAGAATTGGGGGAGGAAGGGAGGGAGGGGCCATTATACCTTCGCCTCCCGTTTTCCTCAGCATTCATTAAGGGGAGACTAAAGTGGTAATTAAAAATTCACAGACACCCTTCCCACCGACCTTACCTTGTCGTATCTCTCTCTCTCTCTCTCTCTCTCTCTCTCTCTCTCTCTCTCTCTCTCTCTCTCTCTCTCTCTCTCTCTCTCTCTCTCTCTCTCTCTCTCTCTCTCTCCCCTCGGGACTACTCAGTTCTTTTATTTTTTTCTAACTAAAACAAAAAGCAGATCATTGTTTTTTTTTATTGGACTACGTAAATTATTATTATTATTATTATTATTATTATTATTATTATTATTATTATTATTATTGTTGTTGTTGTTATTTTCATTATCATTACTATTGTTATTATTTTTGTTTTATATTATTATCATGTATGTTATTGTTATTTAAAATTTTATATTATATTAATTAATATATTTCATTACTATCATTAATATTGTTTTTGTCGGGTGTTTGATGCTGTTTATTTTTTACTGTTTGTATCATCACGATTCTCATATTTCTTTATTCCATTATTGTGGTAATTACTAGTAGTAGTATTTATTATTACTTTGTTTTGTTAATTTTTCTGTTGCATCATTTTTCATCAAATGTAATTCTGACAACACAGCAGAAGCACCAACAGTAGCAGCAGTAAAACCATTAGTGGAATTACAATTGGTAACACCTGCTTACTTACTCGGGGTCTGGCGTGTGTCGGGGGGAGGGGGGAGGGGTGAGGGTCGGGGGTCGGGAGTCTGGTGGCCGCCTCGTGTCCTCGGGTCGCTGGGTCACGCCTTGGTCATGGCAGCGCCCTTACCCCCCGCACCTGGCCCGGCGTGCTGGTGTGGGCGGCGGTGCTGGGAAGGCTTCATGTTTGGCAAGCTTTCATTCTCTGCATTCTTGTATTGGGTTCTTACGTCGTGTTGTTTTGTTGTTTTGTTTTCCTGCATTTCCTTCCTGACTTATATTGTGGTTTTCCGTGTTTATTTCGCTTTTGTTTCTTTATCATATTTGCAATCCTTTTCTGACTTAATTTGTTTTCCGTCTTTCTTTCCCTTTTGTTTCTTCATCATGTGCTTATTTCTTTCGAGTTTATTTGCAATCTCATATTGACTCCTTTTATGTTATCTCTTTGCTAATGTTTCGTTTTCTTTCTTTATCATTAGCGGGCTTTTTTTTTTACACCTTTTTTTGTTGCCCTTGAGCTGTTTAATTAGCTGTAGAAAAAAAATGTATGTGAGAAAATTATGAGGTGTAAGGTGTGGCGCCCCGGATGTTACACCTGCCCTGCGTTCTTACCTTCAGAAGACTCATGGGCAGAGGTGTCGGAGATGAGCACAGACGCAACGCAAGATAGAGTGTGTACCCTAAACTTTACCTAACATTTATTTGCTTGTCTTAGTTATTTGGTCATTTAATTCATTCATCATCTATATGTTCAGATATTTTCAAGTGATGTACCCAAGATTATTTGCATTTCTATCTTCATTTTCTACTATACTTCATTCACCATCTACATATTAAGTTATTTTCAAGTACTTTACCTAAGATTACCAGCATTTCTTCCCTTACTTCATTATCTCCACCTATATTTCAATCAATATCTATGTTATTTCAATTATTTTCAAGTACTTTACCTAACATTACCAGCATTTCTTCCCTAATTCATTATCTTCACCTATATTTCCATCACTAGTTATTTTTATTCACTTTTTTTCCACCTTACCTTTATCATTTACCCCTATATCATTATCATCACCTAATATCTATATCAATCAATATATATTTCAATTATTTTTCAAATTTTACCTAACATTACCCCTTCATATTCTCTTCTTCATTATCTCCACTATATCTATTTTACTTCAGTCACTATTTATTTTATTCCAATACCTCAGTACACAATCACTTTCTCTCCTTACTTTTTTTTTTTTTTTTTTTTTTTACAAGAGACAGTTCAAAAAAAAAAAAAAAACAAAAAAAAAAAAGCCCGATACTCGTCTACTAATTATCTCCTACACTTCATTCACTTTCTATACCCCTATTCAGTTATTCTAAAGGCACTATATAAAGAATCAAGTCAGCTATTACAACAACTTTTACAGCATCTATTAACACAAACTCCAATTCCGTATCGCCATCCTCGCTTTTTCTGAACTCTTAAAACTCGCCCCGCAAACCCTTCCTTGTGTGTTGCGTCGAAATGTTATCATGAAAGAGCGTGAAAGGGTACACGAAGAGACATTAATAAAGAAGGCTTGCACTGAGGGACCAGGACGGAATGGGAGCGTAAATAATGAAAGGGAACACAGAGAGAGAGAGAGAGAGAGAGGTAAAAGAAAATGATACCAGACTTGTGTTATGAAATGGCGGAAGAGGCGAAGGAATAAATGCAGGTGAAAAGGAGGAGGAGAAGGCGAAAAAAAGAGGTGAACGAGGAAGAAAGAGGAATACGATGATGGTAGTGGAAGGGAAGGAGGAGGAGGAGGACGAAAAAGGAAGAAGAGGAAGGCGAAAGAAACGAAAAGAAAAGGAAAACAAAAAGGAGAAAGAGGAGGAGAAGGCGAAGAAAGAGAAGAACGAGGAAGAAAGAAGAATACGATGATGGTAGGGAAAGAGGAGGAGGAGGAGAACGAGAGAGGAAGAAGAGGAAGGCGAAAGAAACGAAAAGAAAAGGAAGAGGAGGAAAATTATAAGGAAAGGCAAGGTGAAGGAAGAGGAAGAAGTGGATGATAAATATGAGGAGGAGGAGGAAGAGGAATAAAAGGAGGAGGAGGAAGAGGAGAGGTTGTAAAGTCGACCGATAGATGGCAGAAGGGAACGGAACCCACCACCTCTTCCTCCTCCTCCTCCTCCTCCTCCTCCTCCTCCTCTTATCTCTCCCTCCTTTCCTTCCCTCCCTCCCTCTCTCCCTGCGTGCTTGGAGGAAAGTTGGCGAGGAGCAAATGCTTGGGTCATTGATCTGCGGCGTTGGCGGTCCTGCTTGTGGTGTTGAAGATGGTGGTGGTGGTGATGAAAATGGTGGTGGTGGTGATGAAGATGGTGGTGGTGATGATGATGGTGGTGGTGGTGGTGGTTGTGGTGATTGTGGTGGTGGTGGTTACTGATATTCGTTTTGATGATAGTAAAAAAAAAAATAGTATAGTCGGTGATGGTAGTAGTAGTAGTAGAAGGAGGAGGAGGAGGAGGAGGAGACAGTAATATATGCTCAATTGTACACTGATATCCACACAACAAACACACACACACACACACACACACACACACACACACACACACACACATGCCAATACAGCTCTACCATCAAAACAATTGCTCACACACACACACACACACACACACACACACACACACACACACACACACACGACAATGGGTGTTTGTGTGCGTCCATCCATACCTGTGCCTCGCTATAGCACTGTGACAGGTGTTTGATTGCCCGCACCTGTCCTACCTTTCTCGTGACTATGAGGCGTGAGAGGTGTGTGTGTGTGTGTGTGTGTGTGTGAGAGAGAGGTATAGAAAATGATAGCAGTCTTGTATTATGAAATGGCGGAAGAGGAGGAGGAATAAAAGCAGGAGAAGAAGAAGGAGGAAGAAGAGGAGGTGGAAAAGGCGAAGAAAGAGGTGAACGAGGAAGAAGAGGAAGAAAGAGGAATGCGATGATGATAGAAGAAGAGAAGGGGAAGAAGAGAGGAAGAAGAGGAAGGTGAAAGAAACGAAACTATTATCATTACTACTACTACTACTACTACTACTACTACTACTACTACTACTTATACTAATTGTTGTTTTTGTTGTTGTTGCAGGTGGTGGCCGCTCTAGTGCCAATCTAAACACTTCACTCCACCCCAAAGTAAGTATTATTATGACCACCTTTGTTGTTGTTGTTGTTGTTGTTGTTGTTGTTGTTGTAGTAGAGATGAGTTCCTTAGTGATGTCAGTGTCTGTGTGTGTTCATGTGTTTGTTAGAGTCGTTAAAGGGGGGCTTGTAGTTGCTTGTAGATTTTATTATTATTATTATTATTATGTGTGTGTGTGTGTGTGTGTGTGTGTGTTATATCAAGGTACGTATTCCCGGTGAGTAATATTTTTTTTTCTATTCTTTGCCTGATGCGTTTTTGTGGAGTAATATTTGTAGGATAATAGTAGTAGCAGTAATAGTAGTAGTAGTAGTAGTAGTAGTAACCATAATAGTAGTGGCTGACGTGATTTGCGGGGGTAATATTTGTAGTAGTAGTAGTAGTAGTAGTAGTAGTTGTTGTTCTTGTAGTAATAGTAGTAGTTAAGATTAAAATGATGCACGTTGTCTCCATTTCGTGTGTGTGTGTGTACGTGTGTGTGTGTGCGTGTGCGTGTGCGTATGTGTGTACGTGTCTCCGGGGAATGTCACGCCGCGAGGCACTAATTAGGCAAATGTAGTGAGTTCTTAAGTAGCTCCTTCAAGTGACATCCCTCCCTTCCCCCCCATCCCTTACCCCTTCCTTCCCCCTTCCCTTCCCCCTTCCTTCCCCTTTCCTTACCTCTTTCTTCCCCCATTCGTCACTTCCTCCCTGCTTCTCTATCTCTTCTTCCTTTCCTTCCTATCCTATCATTTGTCTTTCTTCTTCTTTATCTTCCTTATCTCCTTGTTTTCTCAATTTCTCCCTCTCTTCCTCTTCCTCCCCCCCATTCGTCTCTTCCTCCTTCCTTCTCCGTCTTTTCTTCCTCTCCTTCCAATCCTATCATTTTTGTCTTCCTTTTCTCCTTGTTTTCTCCATTTCTCCCTTCTCTTCCTCTTTCCTCCCTTCATTTCTCTCTCCCTCATATATTGTCACCCTTTCCTTTTCTCTTTCTAACTTTATTCTCCTCTTCTCATCTCTTCTCCGTCATTTCTTCTCTCCCTCCCTCCTCACCATTTCCTTCCTTCTCTCCCTCTCCTATTCCCAATGCTCCTTTATTTCCTTTCCTTCATCTTTCTTCTTCGTCCTTCTTCCTCCTGTTCTTCTTCCCTTTCATATATATTTTCTCTTCATATGTTTCAGTTTGTGTCTCAATTTATCCTTCTTTCCTATTATTCCTTACATGTAAACTCCTCCCCCCTCCCTCCATCCCTTCCTCCCTTCTCTCCTACCTCCATTTCCTATCTTCTTTCCTTCCTTTCCTACGTAACTTGCTCTCTCTCTCTCTCTCTCTCTCTCTCTCTCTCTCTCTCTCTCTCTCTCTCTCTCTCTCTCTCTCTCTCTCTCTCTCTCTCTCTCTCTCTCTCTCTCATTATCACCTATTTCTTAATTTTCTCTTTTTTAATGTTTTGTGGGCGACTATTATTACGCCTCCTCCTCCTCCTCCTCCTCCTCCTCCTCCTCCTCCTCCAGGCCCAGGGGAGGAGGATTCCGCCTGAGGGTTGTAATCTCATTCAAATATAATTAGCGTTTTTAGTGTACAACATTAGCAGGTATTAAACCCTTACCCCCCCCTCCCCCCCCCTGTGTGTGTGTGTGTGTGTGTGTGTGTTGGTATGTGTGGGGTTTCAGTGTGTTCGTATGTTTGTTTCCTTCCTTCATTCCTTCCCTCCTTCCTTCCCTCTTTCCTTCCTTCCTTCCTTCCTTCCATCCTCCCTTCCTTCCTTCCTTCCCTCTTTCCTTCCTTCCGTTCCTCCTTCCTTCTTTCCTTTCTTTCTTTCTTTTTTTCTTTCTTTCTTGCTTCCGTCCCTCCTTCCTTCCTTCCCTCCTTCCTTCCTTCCTTCCTTCCTTCCTTCCTTCCTTTCCTTATCTCCATTCGTACTGATTTACCTATTTAACAATCTTACCTACATGCCTATACCTCCCTCCTCCTCCTCCTCCTCCTCCTTCAGAACACCACCTTGGTAATCCTATTCAAATATGATTAGTGTCTTTCGGGCCCATGTCGGGGTGTCTTGGCGCTCTCATTTACCTCCTCAATTACCATCACTAATCACTTTTTACCTCCCCCCTCCCCCCATTACCTCCTTCCCTTCCTTTCCCTCCAAGTCCGTCTCTCCCTTCCCTCCCGTCACGCCACCACGCCCGGATTTCTGTTCTGTCTTTCCCCTCCTCTCCCCTTGCTCCTCCTCCTCCTCCTCCTTCGGGCGTCTTGAATGAGGAAACGGAGGAAAGGGAAGCGGTGATAGACCCATGGGTATATCAAGGAGGAGGAGGAGGAGGAGAAGGAGGAGGGGTATTTAAATCTTACCTCTTCTTCCTCTGACTCCTTTCTTCATTTCCTCCTCTTCTTCTTATTTCCTACCCTCCCTTTCTTCTTTCTCATTTTCTTCTTTTCTTCATTATTTCATACCATAACCCAAAACATTCAGTCATTATTGGGGACTTCATCTGTTCCAACATTGACTGGAACACGATGAATGGAGATCAAGAGGGCCGAGACCGGATCACGGACCGAGTAGGATCACGCCCCTAGAAACTGGCTCAATTGACGAATGGGGCGTTCAAAAGTACCTAGATAAACTCGAGACAAACAAGTCAACCGGACCCGACGACTTGTCACCCAGGCTGCTCAAGGAACTCAGCAGCAAATCCTCAAGCCACTCACCGCCATCTATAATCTGACACTACAACAAAACAAAGTTCCCGAAGACTGGAAACAAGCGAACGTAACACCGATCTACAAAAAGGGAGACAAGAGCGTGGCTTTAAACTACAGACCAATCAGCTTGACCTCAGTGGCGGGAAAAATTCTCTAGAAGATCATCAGAGACAAACTCGTTAGGTTCCTTGAAGACAACAACATCGTTTCCGATGCTCAGCACGGTTTCAGGAACAAGCGCTCGTGCTTAACCAACTTACTGGACTTCTTCCAAGGTATTCATGAAAACTGGGATAATCATATCCCCAGTGATGTTATATATCTAGACTTTCAAAAAGCCTTTGACAAAGTGCCACACGAAAAGACTCCTCAAGAAACTTAAGCCGGCGGAGTTAGGCGACAATCTGACAGCGTGGATCAAAGACTGGCTCACTGGAAGAAAACAGCGAGTTGTACTCAACGGACAGGCCTCCGAGTGGCTCCCGGTCACAAGTGGAGTGCCACAGGGGTCAGTGCTGGGACCCATACTCTTCATCATATATATCAACGACCTAGAACTAGGATTAAAATCCACGATTTCAAAGTTTGCCGACGGCACAAAGGTGGGTGGGAAGGCCCTCACGATGGCAGACTGCGAAATTATCCAGAGACCACTCAGTGATCAGAAAAATGGCAGATGTCCTTTAACACTACCAAATGTAAAGTAAAGCATATCGGATCCAGAAACATCAACCACATATACCACATGGGTGGCGAACCACTACAGGTAGTGCAAGAGGAAAGAGGCCTCGGGGTCACCATCAGCAGTGACTTGAAACAAACAAAACACTGCAAGTCCGCCTGTAAGAAAGCCAATACAATGCTCGGGTTCATATCCAGGAACGTCGAAAACAAGACGCCGGGATTTATGTTATCCTTGTATAATTCGCTGGTAAGGCCCCACCTGGAATACGCCGTGCAATTCTGGTCTCCAAATTACAGGAAAGACATTGAATTACTTGAGAGAGTACAGCGCCGCGCCACGAAGATGATACCATCACTGAGGACGAAACCCTATGAAGAGCGACTCGAGCGACTCAACCTCTTCACGTTGGAAAAGAGACGCCTGCGGGGAGACATGATACAAGTCTTTAAGTACCTGAACAAGCTCAGCAACGTTGATCACTCCAAACTCTTCACGCTACAAACTAACCCGAGGACAAGAAACAATGGAAAAACACTTCAAGCAAAGCGATGCAATAACGACATCGGCAGGAGTTATTTCTCGAATAGAGTTGTTCGCCACTGGAACAGCCTTCCTGCAGAAGTGGTTAGCGCAGAGACCATCAACTCCTTCAAGAAACGCATTGATCGCCACTTTGCTGCATCGGGAGTGAACTGAACGTTCCCAAGAGTAGATACACAAGTGCTTTAATCCTTCCCTGCAAGCCACTCCTGTGGGAAACGGATTGATTAAATCACTGAACGCAGGCAGCCTAGTAATGAGCCAACAGGCTTTCTGCTGCCTGCTAGTCCATTTTTCCATGTTTCCTCCTCCTCCTCCTCTTCCTCCTCCCTTCATCAGTCACAGCGAAAGAAAAAAGGGAAGAGCATAATAGGAAGAGGAGGAGGGGGAGGAGGAGGAGGAGGAGGACATGCTGGTTTCTTGCCTCCTAGTGTCCTGTTCAGTATGGAGGAAAGGAGATATTTTTTCCTCCCTTTCCTCCCTCTTTTTTTTCCTCCATCTACCTTTTCTCTCATCTCTCTCCCTCTCTCTCTGATTTTTTTATTTTCTTTCCTCCTTCCAGAGAGAGAGAGAGAGAGAGAGAGAGACCCATTCTTTGCTATCGATTCCCCAACACTTAAAACTTTGATGGTTGTAAGTTATCCGCCACACACACACACACACACACACACACACACAACGATGGGGGAAGATACGTCGACTACTCCTACGTTCAGAGAGAGAGAGAGAGAGGTAATGAGGACAGGTAATGAGGTGTGGGGGTCAGGTGGCACTGGGAACTCAGGTGTTAACGAGGTCCGCCAGGTGAGAAGGTGACGTTGTTATTATTATTATTATTATTATTATTATTATTATTACGTATCTGCTGTCTACTACTACTACTACTATACCATTATCTCTACTACTACTACTACTACTACTACTACCCGGTTGAGTTGTACAATATCTATCACCAATGCGTTTACCAATACTACTACCACAAATAACTCCACACACACACACACACACACACACACACACACACACACACACACACAGACACAATAGGGTCACGTTAAATCCTCTTTTTCAAAACGATTGACATTTACACCGAACAATTTTTATTTATATATTTATTTTTTGCGTTTTTAGTGGGAGAGAGAGAGTGTGTTGCCAGCGGGCGATCAAATCAATCATGGAGAGAGAGAGAGCATATGTCTGGCTGCTGATTGGCTGCTCACCTGGCCGCGCGGACCAATCAGTGAGCAGCGCCGGGCAACACCTGAGTGGACGAAGGTTAATGATTGGGCGTATTACCTGTGCCATAACCTCACCCCCCCCCCCCCCCTCTCTGTGTGTGTGTGTGTGTGTGTGTGTGTGTGTGTGTGTGTGTACGTAATTACCATCATGTCGGACACTTAATGTATGTGTCCATATTTTACTGTGTGTGTGTGTGTGTGTGTGTGTGTGTGTGTGTGTGGTCAGAGTTGAGGGGAAAGGGAGGTAAGGAGTAGCGAAAGAGGGGAAGGGGAAAGGGGGGAGAAGGGAGACGGGAGGGAGGAGAGAAGGGAAAGGGAGTTAGGAAGTGAGGAGATAGGAGAAAGGAAAGAGAGAGGGAAGAGAAGGGAAAGGGAGACGGGAAAGAGGAGAGAAGGGAGAGGGGAGAGAAGGGAAAGGGGGAGAAGGAAGAGGGGGGAGAAGGAAGAGAGGAGAGAAGGGAGAGAGGGAGAAGGAAGAGGGGAGAGGGGAGAAGGGAAATGGAGAGGGGAGGGAAGGGAGACGGAAGAGGGGAGAGAAGGGAAAGGGGGAGAAGGGAGAGGGGAGAAGGGAAATGGAGAGGGGAGGGAAGGGAGACGGAAGAGGGGAGAGAGTGGGGAGATGGGAAAGGGGGGGAGGAGAGGGCGATAGATGGTGATTTATTGTTATTTTCCAACTGCTTTGTGTATGTGAGAGAGAGAGAGAGAGAGAGAGAGAGAGAGAGAATTAATTACCTTTGTTTAGTATTTCGAATTTTAGTCCGTGAAATTATCTTGTTATTTTTTTCCTCCATTTCATTCATCAATTTAGTGTTATTTATTTTATCTATCATTCCCTTTTTGGTTAACCTCTTTCTTTTTATTTTTATATTTATTTTCCATTCACTTTTCCTTTAATATACCTTTCACATTATATAATCTTTCACCTTTTTCTCCTCTCATTCCTTCCCTCCTCCATCTTTTTCTCTCACGTTTTCCCTCCACTCTTCTTCTTTCCTCTTCCGTTTCCCTTCTCCCTTATTTTCTCTCCACTCCTTCCCTTTCTCACTCACTCACTCACACACTTCTATATAGTTAGGTTAGTGAATAGGAAAGGAGAAGGAATGTTATGTGAGGGGAATATAGGAATGGAGGGGAAATATGAAGGAAGGGGTGAGGGGAAAGGGAGGGAATGAGAAAGGGATTAAGTGGTAGGGTAGGAATGAAGGGGGATGAAGGAGGGGAGAGAAGGAGGAAGGGAAAAAGGGGATGGAGGGGAAAGGGAGGAATGAAGGAGTGGGTGAGGGGAAAGGGGAATGAGGAAAGGGTGAAGGGAATGAGAAGGGGTGAGGGGAATGAGGGGGAGGGGTGATGGGGGGGTGCTAAACTAGGCTGAACAATCCTCGTTAGAGCCAGAATGTGTCCCCTCATGCCTTCCTCCTCCTCCTCCTCCTCCTCCTCCTCCGTCTCTTACACTTCCTACTTGGTTTTCTATTTATATTTTCCTCCTTTTCCTCCTCATTCTCTTATTCCTCTTCCTCCTCCTCCTCCTCCTCCTCCATCTCCTCCTCCACTTCTTCTTTTTTTTCTTCTTCCTCATCATGATCATCCTCTTCCTTTTATTTCTCTTCCATTCTCTCTTCTTCCCTCTCCTCCTCCTCCTCCTCCTCCTCCTCCGTCTCTTACATTTCCTGCTCGGTTTTCTATTTATATTTTACTCCTCTTCTTCCTCCCCTTCTTCTTTTTCTTCTTCTTCTTCTTCATCATCATCCTCTTCCTTCTATTTATCTTCCATTCTCTCTTCTTCTTCTTCCTCCTCCTCCTCCTCCTCCTCCTCATCCTCATCCTCTTCCTCCTCCACCTCCTCCTCCTCCTGAAATTTTCTGGATATCGGTTTTCGTTTCGTTGCATTTGTTTGAAATACACGATAACACACACACACACACACACACACACACACACACACACACACACACACACACACACACACAGACCAAGTTGGAAAGTTCTCGGTTCAATAATTCGTGTGGGGGTGTGTGTGTGTGTGTGTGTGTGAGAGAGAGAGAGAGAGAGAGAGAGAGAGAGAGAGAGAGAAATAAGAGTGAGATTTACAAATATGGCCGCTGGGGGGGGGGTGATTCAATATGGCGGACAAAGGGGAGGGGGGGATGGAAAGTAAGGGGAGGGGGGGTGGGGGGGAGCGTTTCAAAATGGCGTCGTATTCGTTGGGTTATAAATAATTGCTTTAGTCCCCGCCATCAGCAAGCAGACCGAATCCCGTTTTCTATGTCAATTAGGCTTTATTTTATTTTAGTTTTAACGTCAGTGCTTGAAGTGTAATGGTGTGTGTGTGTGTGTGTGTGTGTGAATCTGAGTGATGTTTTGAGCTCGATATATTTAAAAGGGCAAACGCAGTACACACACACACACACACACACACACACACACACACACACACACACACACACACACACGTCACACCTGTCCTTCAGTCATACGCTAATTAATAAAGCACCTGAGGACGAACACCTGACTGGCTGGAGTTTACCTGTCGCTCCTACCTGAGAGAGAGAGAGAGAGAGAGAGAGAGAGAGAGAGAGAGAGAGAGAGAGAGAGAGAAAATAAATAAATAAATAAATAAACTATCTTAACATTTTTACCTCTACTCTACTTCACGTCAACTACAGCGGACCTAAACAAACCCAGCCCTGTTTATTAATTACTTAATTACTACCTCAAACAACTTGTGGTCATATTTTTAAGACATTCCGGCGCCCAGGTACACATATATTTGACAAGGCTTTCGTAGGCGTTGTGGGCATTTCCAGGGGTAGTTTTATGACCTGGCGGTAGTCTGACCCTTTTTCTGTACCATGAACATAAAACACAGATTTGACAAAAGTTACGCAGGAGTCGTGGGCATTTCCAGGGGTAGTTTTATGGCCCTGGTGGTAGTTTGACGCTTCCTCTGTATCCTGAACCTAAAGAAACACATATTTGACAAGGCTTACGCAGGAGTCGTGGGCATTTTCAGGGGTAGTTTTATGGCCCTGGTGGTAGTTTGACGCTTCCTCTGTTCCATGAATCTAAGGAAACACATATTTGACAAGGCTTTCGTAGGCGTTGTGGGCATTTCCAGGGGTAGTTTTATGACCATGGTGGTAGTTTGACCCTTCCTCTGTACCATGAACCTAAGGAAATACATATTTGACAAAGCTTTAATAGGCGTTGTGGGCATTTCCAGGGGTAGTTTTATGACCATGGTGGTAGTTTGACCCTTCCTCTGTACCATGAACCTAAAAAAACACTCATTAGAACCCGACTGATCTCCTGTTTGGCCTTTGGAAATAGTTAATGTGAGGGGTGGAGGCGTCTGACAGTACCGATCTTAAACCTTTTCGAAGCCCCTCTCAGCACACTCCCTCCTGCCTAAACACCACGGAAACCTCTTTAAGTATTCCAACACTCCTTCCTCTGGCGCTAGGAGGAGGAGGAAGACTAACTTACAAGTTCTGAATGAATACGAGGAGGAGGAGGAGGAGGAGGAAGGGAAGATGGAAGTGGACGTGGAGAAGGATGTGAAGGAGGAGGAGGAAGAGAAAAAGAAGAGAATGAAGAAGAAAAGGAGGAAGGAAAGGATTTGGAAAAGGAGGAGGAAGAAAATGAGGAGACGGAATGGTGTATTAAGTATTGTGTGTGTGTGTGTGTGTGTGTGTGTGTGTGTGTGTGTGTGTGTGTGTGTGTGTGTGTGTGTGTGTGTGTGTGTGTGTGTGTGTGTGTGTGCGTGTGTGCGTGGGCGACCGTAGGAAGGCAAGGAATGGCTCGCTCTTTTTCCCTCCTCCTCTTCCTCCTCTTCCTCCCTCCTCCTTCCCTCCTCGCGCTGCTCTCCTTCACCTCCACCACGCAGCAGCAGTCTGGCTCCTCCTCCTCCTCCTCCTCCTCCTCCTCCTCCTCCTCCTCCTCCTCTTCTTCCTCTCCTCCGTGTGTGGAATTTTCCTCCTCTGCCTCAAAGGGTAACGTCACCTTGCCTCCATTAACCTCACTTTTCCTCCTCCTCCTCCTCCTCCTCCTCCTCCTCCTTCGTCGTTTCTCACCACTTCCATTCCACTTGCTTTTCCTTTTCCACGTTCTTCATCTTTTACACTCTCTCTCTCTCTCTCTCTCTCTCTCTCTCTCTCTCTCTCTCTCTCTCTCTCTCTCTCTCTCTCTCTCTCTCTCTCTCTCTCTCCATCATCAAATATAACCTTCTTTCATTTCTTTTCAACTTATATAATTACTTGTCTTCATCATTGTTGTTTTCTTGGATTTTCTTGAGTAATTTTCTTCATAGTGACTTTTTTTCTCGATATTCTTCCTTCTTCCAGACAAGCTATTTTCTCATTTATTGATTATTAAGAGGAACAGAGGAGAAACATTCGTACTAACAACACGAAAATCTACAACCAAAAATCGCGGGCATTCGGCACGTCGCGAACTTCCAAATGACACGCCTCGTCTGTCGCGCTCTTGATTTTAATGATAGGTCAAAAGTAAGTGTTTGGTTCTGTATTTTTTTGTTCGGTTGTAGTGAGTGTTTCTGTGATAAAGGGTTGTATTTTTAAACACTTCGGGGTCCAGACACACATATTTGCCAAGGCTTTCGTAGGTGTTGGGGACATTTCCAGAGGTAGTTTTATGACCCTGGTGGTAGTTTGACCCTTCCTCTGTACCATGAACTTAAAAAAACTCATATTTGACAAGGCTTTCGTAGGGATGTTGGGGACATTTCCAGAGGTAGTTTTATGACCCTGGTGGTAGTTTGACCCTTCCTCTGTACCATGAACCTAAAGAAACACACATTAAAACTCGATTGATCTCCTTTTTGACCTTTGGAAATAGTTGATGTGAGGGATGGAAGTGTCTGAGAATACCGACCTTAATGTTTCTGTTAGTGTTAATGTTCAGTATTGGAGAAGATATAAGCTGTTTTTTTTTCTGAATGCTACAGTTTACTTGAGGCAAAAAGAGCATATGTATACATTTAGTCATTTGTGTTGTGAAAGAAATTACAAATACTCTCATTTAAGTACGACAAATTCTATGAAAATTCTTCCCCTTTCCCTTCCCTTCAATTCCCCTTCACTTTTTTTTTATGTGCCAGCCTATAGCGCCGGTAGGCTTTATTGAGGGGCCTGGATGGTAGCCTGCCCCACCTCGTCATGGCGCAGGCAAGTGTTTTATAGTGGCGCTATATTTTCTTGGCTCATGCTGCCCCCCGGAGTTCGTTCTTGATTCACTTGGACGGTTTCCTCTAGAGTTCGGGTTGATGGGTGGTCTTCAGGACAGCAATTCCCTTCCTCCCCTTTTTCCTTCCCTTCATTCTCCTCCTCTCATTCCCTTTTTCTTCCTTCCCCTTTTCTTTCTCTTCCCTCCATTTCCTCCCTTCTTCTCTTATTCACATTATTATTTCGAAATTTGACTTAATAAAAATATATCTTTGTTTATCCGAAAAGAAAGTCCACGCGTATTTGTGCACTTCGAAATTTGATCAGAGTTTATTTTATTACAAGAAAATATGCAAAGACAAAATAGTTTAAGTTTTGATGTTGTTTCTTTACCTGCAAAAAGACTACAAACGTTCCTCCGTAAATGTAGATCTTCCAGTAGTGAATCACAAACTACTTTTCCTTCGGTTAGTGAATATTCCGTTTAAAGAAAGTGCCGCGTAATTTCGTCTAGAGTCACACATATTAACACGATGAAAAATTAAAACCTCCTCATTCACAATTTCGCTCACCTGAAACAGTAAAATAGTAATAGTAGAAATAGTATAAAAGTAAAAATTATGAAATAGTATGAAATAGTTAAAACATGACATTATGAAAAATCAAGACATACATTAAAGACTGCTAAAATTCGCTATACTATTATATTTAAAAAAAAAAGCGTTAAAATATGACGATAGAAAATTAAGATAAACACGTAATGGATAAATATAAAACCACAAATGTCTAAGAAATGTAGAGTTGGTTCAGAGAGAAATCAAAAGTTAGCAAAGTTAGCGTTTTTGTGAGAGAACAGAGCGAATCTTTAACATAGGAAAGGTGTGAGAGAGTGAGTGAGTGAGTAGGAGAGAGTGAGATTGAGAAAGCTAGTGAGTGGAGAGAGAGAGAGAGAGAGAGTCCATGGCTCCTATCAATAAAGCAACGAAGTGTGTGCAAGTTAGCTGCTCTCTCTCTCTCTCTCTCTCTCTCTCTCTCTCTCTCTCTCTCTCTCTCTCTCTCTCTCTCTCTCTCTCTCTCTCTCTCTCTCTCTCAGTTCGTCCCATCAGTCACTAATTTTTCAGTCAACACGTGAATCAGTCATTTGGAAGGTCGGTCATTTAATCAGTCAGTCAGTCAGTCAGACGTTTAACTAATTAGAAAGTTAATTAGCCAGCCAATCAGTCAGTCAGTCAGTCAAGAGTCAGTTGTTTCGAAATGGTTGTGTAAGAGTTCAGATGTGTCTCGTGTGTGTGTTTGTGTGTGTGTGTGTGTGTGTGTGTGTGTGTGTGTGTGTGTGTGTGATTTACGTAGAACAGTAGCACAAAGTTTTTAATCTCCCTCTTCCACTTTATTATCGCTGCGGAGAAGGGAAGGAAAACAGAAGGGTCAATTTTACTCCCCCCACCCCCCTTTCCCTTCCCTTCCCTTCTTTCCCTCCCTTTAATTTCCTTCCCCTCACTCACTCCCTCTCTTTCCTTTCCCTTCCCTTCCTTTCCTCCCTTTGATTCCTTTTCCCTCTTTCCCTCCCTCTCTTTTCTTTCTTCTCTTTCCCTTCCTCCCTTTTCCCTCCTCTCATTCCCTTCCTCTCCTTCCTTCCCTTTCCTTTTCTTTTCATTCCCTTTTAATTTCTTTCCCCTTTCTTTCATTCCCTTCCCCTCATTCCCTCCTTGTCCTTCCCTTCCTTCCCTTCCCTTCCTGTTTCCTTCATTCCCTTCCCCTCCTTCCTTTATTTCCTTCCTTCCCTTCCTTCCATTCCCTTCCTTTCCTTTCCTCCCTTTCTCCTTCCCTTTCGCCCTTTAATTCCTTTTCTTTTCCTTTGTGTCCTTCTCTTCCCTTATTCCATCCTCCTCCTCTCCCCTCTTCTTCCTTCCCCTTTCCTCCCTTTCTACTTCCCTTACTTCATATTTATCTCTCTCCTTCCTCTTCTCCCTTCTCCCCTTCTTCTAATTTTTCTGATCTTCCCTTATACATCTTTTTATTCCTCGTCCCCTCTTCTTCCCCTTCTTTCTTCCCCTTGTCCACATACATACATACATACATATATACATATATACGTACATACATACATACATACATACATACATACATACATCATACATATTTTCTTTAGTATTTGTCTTTTTATTTTACTTTTTGTTGCTTATTCTTTTTCTTCTTTTCTTTGTTCCTCCTCTTTCTTCTTCTCCTCCTCCTCCTCCTCCTCCTCCTCCTCCAGCTACTCTTGGTCTATAATCCTTCTCTAATTCACTTTTCTCTTTCTCCTTCCTCTTCCTCTCTTTCTTCCTCTCTCTCTCTCTCTCTCTCTCTCTCTCTCTCTCTCTCTCTCTCTCTCTCTCTCTCTCTCTCTCTCTCTCTCTCTCTCTCTCTCTCTCTCTCTCTCTCTTCCTCTCTCCCTTCATTATCTTTCTCTTCTCGTATTTTTCATTTTCCCTTCAATATTCTCCTTCATCCTCTTCCTCCTCTTCCCTCTTCTCTTTCTCCTCCCACTCCTCCTCCTCCTCCTCATCCTCCCCTCCTTCCCCCTTAAAAAGTCTCCCAAACTCTGTGCTGGTTCCCCTCCCTCTTCCCCCTTCCTCCCTACCTCCCTCCTCCTCTTCCCTATCTCCCCCCCTCAAGGCCTTCCTCCCCACCTCCCCTCACCTCCCCCCACCTCCCCTCCTCCCCCATTCTCAAACTTGGTTCAACTTTAGAAACTTTCTCTCTCCCCCCTTCTTCCCCCTTCTCCCCCCTCCCCCCACTTGGAAGGCGAGCTGATAATCAATAAGAAACAAGGGAAGGGGAGAAGGGGGTACGCGCCCCCCTAAACTCCCTTCCACTCCCTTCCCTTCACTGC
>NC_066562.1:3469631-3474631 GCF_024679095.1 Eriocheir sinensis | reverse complement strand
TGTCACTTGGTGTTGTGGTGGTGGTGGTGGTGGTGATGATGGTGGTGGTGGTGGTGGTGGTGGTGATGGTGGTCTTATTATGTATGTTGGTGGTGGTGGTGGTGGTGAGGGTCTTGCTGGCTACGTATGTTTTGGTGTTGAGTGTTCTGCGGTGGTGGTGATGATGATGGTGGTGGTGGTGGTGGTGGTGGTGGTGATGAGGGTGATGGTGGTCTTATTATGTATGTTGGTGGTGGTGGTGGTGGTGAGGGTCTTGCTGGCTACGTATGTTTTGGTGTTGAGTGTTCTGCGGTGGTGGTGGTGATGGTGATGGTGGTGGTGGTGGTGGTGATAGTTGAAAAGATGGTGGTGATATTATAGTGATGGTAGTGATGGTGGTGGTTGTGGTGATGAAGTAGAGGCAATCATAAAAGTGGTGATGGTGGTAGTAGTAGTAGTAGTAGTGGTGGTGATGATGGTAGTGGTGGTGGTGGTGGTAGTGAGGGAGCAATGGTGTGTATGGTAATAGTAGAGGAGGAGGAGGAGGAGGAGGAGGAGGAGGAGGAGGAGGAGGAGGAGGAGGAGGAGGAGGAGGAGGAAGCCAGCCAGTCATTGATGGAAGAGTTTAATGGTCGGGAAAATGGCATGAAATTAAGCTAGTTTTAATCCCTCACACCTCTCTCTATTTCTCTCTCTCTCTCTCCCTCCCTCTCTCCCTCTCCCTCTCTCCCCTCACACGCATGGTTGTTAGCTGAAAGGGAGGGTGGTGGTGCTCTCTCTCTCTCTCTCTCTCTCTCTCTCTCTCTCTCTCTCTCTCTCTCTCTCTCTCTCTCTCTCTCTCTCTCTCTCTCTCTCTCTCTCTCTCTCTCTCTCTCTCTCTCTCTCACAAAAACATGAGTCAGACACGTTTTGAGAGAGAGAGAGAGAGAAGGAGGACAGGGAGAGTTTGTTTTATCTCTTCCCTCGCTTTCTCTTCCTCTCCCTTCCCTTCCCCTTCCCTTCCCTTCCCTCTATTGTTCCAAGCTCACCCCTCCCTCACCCCTCTTTCCTCTCCCTTTCTCCCTTTCCCTCTCTATCTATACATTCCTTTTCATGCCCTTTGTTCATCCCTTCCCACCCTTTGCTTCCCTCCTCTTCCTCTTTCTCTTCCTCCTCCTCTTCATCATCATCATCTTCCTCTTTTTCCCTTTCTTCCTTCCATCTCTTCCACGCTCGTTTGTCCTCTCCTCCACCTTTCATCTTTCCCTCTTTCCACATTTCTTCTCTCCCTCCCTCCATCCCTCTCTTCCTCCTCCTCCCCACCTCTCCCATCCCTCATTTTTCCTTCCCTTTATTTTCCTTCCTCACTCTTTACTTTCAACCTGTCCCCTTGCCCACACCTTGAACACACACACACACACACACACACACACACACACACACACACACACACACACACACACACATATTTACATGGACCAGATCAGGTAAACACACATTAATAAGAGAGGGAGATTAAACCGCTGCTCGCTCCACGCCACCTCCCTCATTACAACGCTATTTGCTGTCTTCCTCACCCCCCCCCCTCACCCCCTCACCCCCAACCCCCCTCACCCCTCGTCATATCATCTTAAGACTCATTCGTTCCTTTTTATACACACGGAAAACCACCTCTAAGGCCTTGTGTGTGTGTGTGTGTGTGTGTGTGTGTGTGTGTGTGTGTGTGTGTGTGTGTGTGTGTGTGTGTGTCAACGTGGGTGTAGACTGAAGACACATCTGGGTTTTGTTAATTATCAAGCTGTTATTACCGCTGGAGGAGGAGGAGGAGGAGGAGGAGGAGGAGGAGGAGGTAAAGGGATGAAGAGAAGGACGACTTGCATTAATATTGTAGTTCATTTATGTCATTCTCTCTCTCTCTCTCTCTCTCTCTCTCTCTCTCTCTCTCTCTCTCTCTCTCTCTCTCTCTCTCTCTCTCTCTCTCTCTCTCTCTCTCTCTCTCTCTTCCCTCCAATTTTCCTTCTCTCCTCCCATTTCTCCCTTCCATCTCTCTCTCCTCTCCCTTCCATCTTTCCCTCTTCCTCCCTTCCTCTCTCTATATAAGGTCGCTTTTATTATTTACAACTTACCTCACTCATTCCTTGTCTGTTTGTCTTGTCCCCTGTGATGGTGATGGTGGTGGTGACGCTGGTGATGAGGGTGGTGGTTAATAAGTAGAGGTGATGGTGGTAGTGGTAGTAGTAGTGGTAATGGTAATAGTAATGGTTGTGTTGGTGGTGGTGGATTACGTATACCATAAACAGCAGTCCTTTGTTTCATTTTGCCTCAGAAATATTCATGTCTAAGACTAGTGTCCGGCCGCTCTCTGTTTAAAGATCCAAAAGTCAGGCATTCAGAATACATCATCGTTCTTGACTACAAGGGCGTGAGGGGGGCAAGAGGAGCAAGGGGGTGAGAGGGGCCGCAGGAACAAAGGGGTGAAAAAAACGCTATATTAGAACCTGGTTGATCTCTCTTGTGACCTGAAAATAGTTGATGCAAGACCCGAAAGTACCTGAAAATACTACCCCTTGTCTGTCCTGTCCTGTCTATCTCAGCGGGGTCGATGGTTCTGACAGTCCTGCTCTACCAAATCCTGTCATACACTTGCTTCATCTGCGTCACCATCCTCTCCTAATTGCACGTGTGTCAGTACTTGCCGAACCTAAAGTTTTTTTCAAAGTTTGGTACCAACTTTATATTTTTGGTCACTTCTTCCTGGGTGCGAATGTCGACGCGTGGTGCCAGCTGCTGTGACCGCCAGAAGTAAAGTGTCGTATTATATTTCCTCGTCCAACAACATATATTTGACAAGGCTTTCGTAGGAGTTGTGGGCATTTCCAGGAGTAGTTTTTGACCCTGGTGGTAGTGTGACCCTTCTTCTGTACCGTGAACCTAAAGGAACACAAATTTGACAAGGCTTTCTTAGGAGTTGTGGGCATTTCCAGGAGTAGTTTTTGACCCTGGTGGTAGTGTGACCCTTCTTCTGTACCGTGAACCTAAAGAAACACAAATTTGACAAGGCTTTCGTAGGAGTTGTGGGCATTTCCAGCAGTAGTTTTTGACCCTGGTGGTAGTGTGACCCTTCTTCTGTACCGTGAACCTAAAGAAACACAAATTTGACAAGGCTTTCGTAGGAGTTGTGGGCATTTCCAGCAGTAGTTTTTGACCCTGGTGGTAGTGTGACCCTTCTTCTGTACCGTGAACCTAAAAACACAAATTTGACAAGGCTTTCGTAGGAGTTGTGGGCATTTCCAGCAGTAGTTTTTGACCCTGGCGGTAGTGTGACCCTTCTTCTGTACCGTGAACCTAAAGAAACACAAATTTGACAAGGCTTTCGTAGGAGTTGTGGGCATTTCCAGGAGTAGTTTTTGACCCTGGTGGTAGTGTGACCCTTCTTCTGTACCGTGAACCTAAAGAAACACAAATTTGACAAGGCTTTCGTAGGAGTTGTGGGCATTTCCAGCAGTAGTTTTTGACCCTGGTGGTAGTGTGACCCTTCTTCTGTACCGTGAACCTGAAGAAACACTCATAAGAATCTGACTGACCCCTTTTTTGACCTCTAGAAATTTGTGATGTGAAAAGCGAATTTGTCTTGTAATACCGACCTTTAAAGTGTTTTTCTACTGTAACGTTACTGGCCACTATTTTACCCTGACTCACTATAATCATGCAGGCCTAGTGTGTTATTTTCGTCCAGTTTAATAACCTTTTGAATCAGACAGTTTATCTTCTGCAGACTCGAACATTTTTGCGCAATCGGAATATTAACTGAAGAATGAACGTAAACTTTGACAAATAGATGTAGAAAGACCAAACCAGCAAAAAAAATAGATAGATACAGTCAGATACATAAAAGGCGAGGCATAGAGTGAAGACAGATAGATAGACAAAGATACACAGATACATATAGATTAGGTTGTTAAGTAGATAAGTAAATTGGTTGATGGACACATTAGGAGAGGTACAGATAGATAAACAGAGAGGCAAATTTGTTGAAAGTCCCGTGAAATCATTCGAGTTCAAACTTCTGCCCCGGACAGTGACGAGCGCCCTGTGCACGGCTGAAGGTCTGCAATCAGTGAGTCGCTCTTCCGAAGTGTTTGTCGCCAAGCACAGAACACTTGGCCGTCACCTTCACGCGCTGGTCCTGGCGGCGTGAAGGTGACTGATATATTGATTGTAAAGCTTCTGTTAATACACATACGAGAGAGACAGACAGACAGACGGACACAGAGGAGAGAGAGTAAAAGATAGAGAAAAGGAGAAAAAAGAATCGTGAGCCACAAAAAAGAGAAAGAAAAATCATGTCTGTAACAAAATAGAGAGAGAGAGAGAGAGAGCACCATTAGATCTTCATTACAACACCATCACCACCACCACCACCACACTTTATCATCACCATTCCCACCACCACCACAATCATCATCACCACCACTCAACACCCATTACACCACCACCACCACCGCCTCACCCTCACCCTGTTCATTATAAGTGTGGTCACCCTTTCACCCTTTTTCTCCCCCTCGTGGCGACAGATTTTATAGGACAAGGGGAAGAGCGAGGAGAGAGAGAGAGAGAGAGAGAGAGGGAGAGGGAGAGGGAGAGGGTGAGGGTGAGGTATGTTGACAAGCCGTTCAAGCAAAGGGAATGTTTAATGGTCATGCCTTAGAGGTAGTGATTACGTGATAGTGGAATGAGGGAGGGAGGGAGAGAGGGAGGAGGAAAAGGAGAAGAGACAGAGAGGAAAGGGAGAGAAGGAGAGAAAAAAGGGAGAGATAGGTGGATAGATATAGTGATGGTGTGTGATTGTTCTTGTGTGTGTGTGTGTGTGTGTGTGTGTGTGTGTGTGTGTGTGTGTGTGTGTGTGGAGCAGACCTTGGCGACCAATTTCCGTACAACAACAGAGGTTAGCGAGCGGGCTCTGTGTGTGTGTGTGTGTGTGTGTGTGTGTGTGTGTGTGTGTGTGTGTGTGTGTGTGTGTAAGCGTGACGCCTCTGCCACAC
>NC_066562.1:3454631-3464631 GCF_024679095.1 Eriocheir sinensis | reverse complement strand
GGTGATGGTGGTGGTGGTGGTGGTGATGGTGGTGGTGGTGGTGATTTAGTTATGAGTCCACTATTTTTTCCTTTATTTTCCTTCCGTTTTTTTCTCAGTCCCTTTTTCTATCTTCATTTACTTCGTTTTTCATCGTCATCATCATCATCAATATCATTATCATTTCTTTCCTTTACGAGTTAACTATTTTTCCCTTTGTTTTCCTTTCGTTTTTTAGTTTCATTCCTTTTTTTATGTCTTCATTAACCACATTCTTCATCGTCATCATCATTATTTTATCATTATCATTTCTTTCCTACACGAGTTAACTTTTTTTTTCCTTTCTTTTCCTTTGTTCTTATTTTCCTTCGCCTTTTGTGTGTCTTTTTTTCTTATGTCTTCTTTATCTACATTCATCATCACCATCATCATCATCATCATCATCATCATCATCATTATCATCATCATCATTATTGTCATTGTTATTTCTCTTTTCTCGTCTTCCTTGCAACTCGTAACGTACGAAACAAATGTTGGACTCGTATAATACTTGTCTGCTGTATATTCCGTTGTGTTAGTGCAGCCTTGGTTCTCTCTCTCTCTCTCTCTCTCTCTCTCTCTCTCTCTCTCTCTCTCTCTCTCTCTGTCAATGTATTGTTGTATTGTTGTAATTTAGCGTCGATGTAATGTATTGTATTGCTTCTGTATTGCATCACTGTGTTGTATTGTTATAGATTATACGATTTTATGATATTATATGCTGGGGTTGAACGAGAGAGAGAGAGAGGACATTATCTCTTTCCTACTATCCATTAAAATTTTCACATATTTTTTTTCTGACTCACTTGGTTCATATTTTTCAGTTTTCATTTCTTTTTTTTTTTTTTACTTCTATCTTCCCCTAACTTTGCCTTTGTTATCTTGCTTAATGTTCCTATCTTTTCTTTCCCCTCGTAATATATCCTTTTTTTTAACATTTTTGGTGAGTTTGAGGAATAAGTATGAGGGGAGGAATAGAATGAATGTGGGAGGGGATGTTGAGGATGGGGGGAATGGGAGGGGGATTTATACTTAAGGCTTTGTTTCTTGATTAAATATGTATTCTTGAACCTGTATATGTATATGTATCACACTATCTTCTTATTTCCTTGTTCTCTCGTTTCTTTTCATTTTATCACCATTTCTTTTATTACTCTCATTCTTTCACACTTATGATTTTGGTGTCTCCTTTCTGATTCTCACTCTGTCTATCTTTATATTTCTCATTCTTTCACTTTCACACGCTGTCTCATTTCCTTTCACTTTCCCACTCTCTCAATATTTTGTTCTCATTTTTTCACATATTTCATTATTTTGCTTCTTTTTTCTTTCATTTTTCTCAATCTCACTATCTTTTTTTTCATTTTTTCCCATTTATCATTCTCCTCCTTCCTCGTTTCCTTTCGTATTCCCTGTCTCACCTTCGTTATTCACATTCATTATTCGAGTATTTCATTTTCATCGAGTTTTGTAATTTTTCACTTTTTTTGATTATCCTGTTATCATTGTAGTTTCATATCATTATCTTTTTTTTCATGTTCCTTCATATTCCGCTTCGTGAGAGTCGTTGTATAATTCATTTTCTAATTCTTTTTCTCATTTTTTCATTCATTTGCATCTTTCTTTATTGTCGTTTACCGTTTCATTTTCTATTTTTTTCTCGTTTTTTCTTCCTTACATTTTCTACTTTAATCTTTTTTTTCTTCTTTTCCTTCATTTTTTTGCTTCTTCATTCTCATTTATCGTTTAATTTTCTAGTTACTCTGTCCCTTTTTTTTTCATTTGCTCTTTTTATCGTAATTTTTCTTAATTTTCTAGTGCATCTTTCACATGTTTTTAATAGTGTGTTTTTTTTCCTTTATTCATCTCATGTTTTAATCTTGCTTTTTCATTGCCATTTTGCCCTTAATTTTCTAGTTCATTTCATTTTAGATATTCGTTACATTTTTTTTATTTCCTTCGCTTTACTTTTTCTTTTATTCTCTGACTTTCATTTCATATCATCGTGTTCTTGATTTTATTCGTTTTCTTCTTTAATTTATTTTTCTTGTCTTAATTTTCCCATAACTGGTCATCATGTTTCTCTTCATTCATCTCTCTCTACTTTCAATTTTCACTATTTTCCTATATTCTCATTTTTCTCACTATGATTTTTTTCACACGTAATTTTCATCTTTCTTCTCATCGTTTATTTCCTCACACTGTCATTATTTTTCATTATTATCTACTTCATTACATCAGTCTTATGTTTCTTTTTCTTCAGTTCTAATCGTGTTTAACTTTTATTTCTCATTCATTCAGTTAATTTACAACTAATGATAAAATCCACTCACCCCAACGTACACTTTTCTCGTAATTAGTTTCTTTACATCTCATTATTCATTTAGGATTCGTCGTTCCCCCAAAATTTCGTTCCTTTGATGTGTCTTATGAGTTTATAATTACCTGAAATCAGTACAAGTTATGAATATTTTCTTCTAAACATGACAACCAAATGACTATAAGTAACATATAAACAAAACAAAAAGTATCATTCTTAACATTTAAAAACAAACTTAAGTAAACCAGATAAACACCATAAACAAAAATAAATAAATCACTTAGACTTTAAAAACATTCAGAATTAAGCACGGCAACAAATTGCTTATAAAAAAGAAATATGTAAGCAATGAAATCAACTACCTACCTAAATCCAAACTAAAGTAGACTCAATGATCACAGACATATAAACAATCGTCAAATACCAAACAAAAACAAAAACCAAACAAAGAATTAAACACGACAAAACGTTACTACAAAACAAAAAAAATATCAAACACTTAACATGAAACTCCAAATGAAAGTAAAAACAACCTACTCATTACAAACATGGACACAAAAATCAAATACTTAACTTTTAAAACCAAACAAAGAATTAAACACAACAAAAAGTTACTACCAAACAGAAAAAAAAATATCAAACACTTAACATGAAACTCCAAATGAAAGTAAACAACCTACTCACTTCGAACACACCAAAATCAACTACTTACCATCTAAAAACAAATAAAACTGTAAACACGATAACCATATAACTGTAAACATGTAAACAAAATAAACACACCATTGAAAGCCAAACCAAATATTAAACAACCTAGTAAGTGAATATAAACAACTTGGAGACAAAAGAATATCACACACTCCACCTTGAAACCCAAACTAAATTGTAAATATAACCCTCAAATGAGTACTTTCTACATGCAAACAAAGAAAATCTAATTCTCAACATTGAAGAGCAAAACAAAAAAAAAAGAAACGACAGCGCTGAACTCAAGTCAAAATACTCGTTGCTAGATTAACTGGAGATTTTCTGAGGTGCTTTTTTTCTGGAGGCGAACATGTCGGGCTCATGATCGGGAACTGTAAAATAGAAGCTTCCTTTAAGACCGACATACACAGTGCTGCCCCCCATGTAGAACCAACTCTGAAAGTCCTCTTATTGACGTGGAGAAAGCTAAAAATCTCAATCATTAAACATCACAGATTACAATACGTATTAAAAGAACTTGCCTGTCAAAACAACGCTACGTATGTTTGAGAACACTAATTATTCCACTTCGAATTAACACACACACACACACACACACACACACACACACACACACACATACACCATCAAATTCACATTTAAAAAAAAATCGTATGAAATTTACGGCATAATAAACGCGCGCGTGCACACACACACACACACACACACACACACACACACACACACACACACACACACACACACATTACTATTTAAAAACTTGCTCGCTTGTCGCTTTGCCTTGGCATAAATTATTTTGGGGAGGGAGGGAGGGAGGGAGGCCTGCAGATGAGAGGGAGGGAGGGAGGGAGGGAGAGGAGAGGAAGTAGGAAAAGAGAGGGAGGAGCCTGGGAACTTTTCTCCTCCCTCGGGAATGGCAGTGGAGATTATCATTATTATGTCTTTTTCTCCTTTTTTTTTTTACAGTTTCACCTCCCAGAGTCTAGGTTGTGTTTATGTAAATGTTCAACAAAATAGTGAAGAAATGTTTGCCTTCTGTCATTCAGTTTTCTCACGTCCCCGAAGGTGGCCCGCCCCAGCCCCCACGAGCCTCACTCGGGGGAAGCTTTCATCCCAGAAAATATTAAAATATAACAAAATGTCACTGCCACATCAAGATATTTGGAATCGTTTTGTGTTGAGCATTCGACTCTTTTCCAGGCGCCTCTGTTCCTGCCACTTGTACTTAAGTAACTGAGTCAAGTCACTGCTGGTTGTCAACACTGAATTGTGTCAAAATCTTTTGTTCGCCTTTTAAAGTCGCTTGTCAGAGTGGCGGCCGGCCGGGCAGGCCCAGGAGGCTGACTCGCTGCCCCGCGGCGGTGGCCGGGCCATGGCACTGTTGGGGTTGCAGCGCCACCTGCCACGCCCCAGTGCCACCTGGCATGGCGCAGTGCCACCTGACAGGCCGCGGCGGCAGCTCGAGGCCGCCGCGGCACGCCAGGCTGAGTCCCGCTGCGCCGCCGCTGCCGCCGCCGCCGCCGCGACACTCCTGCCGAAGTTGATGAGATAATTTTATCTCTTTGCAGATCGAATGCCGTCATGACATCGGGCACGGAGAGAAAGCTGAATGGCGGAGGGGCGGGGAAAGGGAGGGGGCGGCCCCGCGGGGGGGAAGGCGTGCAGGGGCGGGACGAAGGGGGGGAGGCCCGGGAGGAGGATGAGGAGGGGCGAAGAGGGGGCGTGGAGGGAATCACTTCAAGGAGAGAACGAGGGAGAGCCACAAGGCGGGGGTCCTCTGGGGAGGCCCCAGGGGACAGTCCCCCGGGCCCTGCGAGGCGGGACGGGGCCACTGCCTCCCCACCCCGCCCAGAGGCCGCCAAGAAGGGCGGGAAGGGCGCGGCCAAGGGCGTGAGGAGGGAGCGGGGCAAGCGTGCGGGCCGCGCCAGGGGCAGGGGCGCGGCGCGGCGGGACGGGCCCGGCGAGCCTGACCCCTCCCGCCCACCCGCCCGCGGCCCGCCGGACAAAGGGGGCGGCGAGCCCAAGAACACGCCCCCCGGCCCCCAACAGACACCGCCCACCGACCCTCCGCCCCCAGGCGAAATCCCCACACCCCCGCCCCCGCCCCCCCAGGCCAAGTTAGACGTGACCAACACTCCCCCCACCACCCCAAGACCCTCCACCCCCTCCACCCCCACCCACACCCCAAGCCCCTCCCCCTCCCCACCAACACCCACCACTCCTACGGCCACCTCACCCACCCCTTCACCCACCCTCACCACCATACCTGCCACACAAGCCTCCTCCTCCACCATCGTCTCCACCACTACCACCACCACCACCACCTCTACAACCACCTCCACCACCACCTCCACCACCACTCCACCCACAACCAGACCCTCCCCGTCCCTTACCACCAGTCCCTCCACCTCCTCGACTTCTGCCAAAACCGAAGGTCTTCCAACCCCTCCCGCGCCCCCGCCGCTGCCCCGGGTCCTACGGGAAGTCCGGCCGCGGCGGGAAGGTGATGGGCGTGACGGGGCGGGTGAGGGTGCGCGTTGCCCCCGCGAGACGCTGCTGTCACGATGGATCGAGGCGCGGGCGGCGGCGGGACAGACGGGCGGCGGGCGGCCGAGGCCCCTGCTGGCCCACCGCCTCAAGCCGTCCCCTTTCACCAACCTGATGGCGGCGCAGCAGCTGCTCCGCGGCCACCGGGACTCCGTTGACCCGTCGCCGCAGAGCCGCACCGCGCCCCCCGGCGAGGCCAGGCCCATCCCGGGATCTGCCTCCACCAGCAGGGAGGCAGCGGGCGGAGGAGGCAAGGCTGGGGAGAAGGAGAAAGAACAGGAAGACGAAGACGAAGATGAAGAAGAGGAGGAGGAGGAGGAGGAGGAAGAGGAGGGCCCTCAAGACCTGTCCAAGAAGGGTCGCGGCGGCAGCGACGACGGCTCTGACTTGTCCGACGACGCCGCCAAGACGGTCGCCTCCAACGACTGCTTCGCCGACGATGACGACGACGACGATGACGATGACGACACGAGCAACGAGATGCGCATCGTGGAGGACGAGGGGGAGCTGCGGGAGCTGGACCTGTCCCTGCCGCGGCGAGGGGAGCCCCGCCCCCCGCCACCCCGGCCCCCGCGCACCCGCGAGCCCCGGACGTCCCGCCCCACCCTGGACGACCAGCGCGCCGCCGCCGCCTGTCTGCTGCAGCTCAAGTCGTCTTCGACGCCGCCCGCGCCCTACGTGCTCAAGGTGCTGCCGCCCGAACCCGCCCACCAGCCCCCCGCCGCGCCTGCCCCCGCGCCCCCGCCCAGGCCACCCCAGCCCTCCAGGGCCCCGCCCCCCGAGGCCGCCCAGCCCATCATGCCCTCCCTCGGCCTTGGTGAGACTTGTGGCCGCGGGTGACCTCGAGGGCGTGGCCAAGGGCGTGACCTTCATGCGTGTCCGCTACTCACTCCTCCCCCCGCCACGCCCCCAGCCACCCCCCCCCCCCTCTCGCTCGTGTGTGTGTGTGTGTGTGTGTGTGTGTGTGTGTGTGTCTTTTACCCCAAACACTTCGGTTGCGGGTCAGTCAACAAAGGAATTTTTGAGGAGAAACTAAAGAATTTTGGGAGAGTAATATAATTCAAGGGAAGGGAAGACGAAGAAGAGGAAGAGGAGGAGGACGACGAAGTTGGGAGGAGAATAAATATTGGGATAACACTAACTAAAAGGAAAGAGAGGAAGAAGGAAGAGCAGCGGAGGAGGAGGAGGAGGAGGAGGACCAGAAAGAGAAAGAAGAGGAAGCAACCCAATTAACATGTGAAGGAATGGGACGTGAGACAAAGGACAGAGAGAGAGAGAGAGAGAGGCGTCTAAAAACCGCCACCTCTGCCGTATCTATGAATATTCGACAACATTAGCATTTCATTAACATTGCTAACTCGTCCCTCGATTCTGCAACTCCAAGCTGAGAGAGGTGATGGAGAAGAAATTAAGATAGTTGTTGTGGCGTTCTCTCTCTCTCTCTCTCTCTCTCTCTCTCTCTCTCTCTCTCTCTCTCTCTCTCTCTCTCTCTCTCTCTCTCTCTCTCTCTTTCTTTGTTTGTGTTAACTGGATACATTTTTTTTTCTTTTCTCTTCGAGTCCTAAAACTCACACACACACACACACACACACACACACACACACACACACACACACACACACACACATAGTATCAAGCTGCTTCTTACTTTAATTACGACCCACAAAAATTATCGCCCGCTCTCCCTCCCTTCCTCCCCTCTTTCTCTCCCTCCCTTCCCTCTTTCTCTCCCTCCCTTCCTCCCCTCTCTCCCTCCCTTCCCTCTTTCCCTCCCTTTTTCCCTCCTTTCCTCCCTTCTTCTTTCCCTCCCTATTGAGGTCCCGCCCGGTGACAATGTTATATTTTTGTGGCCTATGGAATGTTGGAAGAGGAGGAGGAGGAGGAAGAAGAACAGGAGGAGGAGGAATGGTGGTGAAAGATTTCTCTCCAGTTCGTGTGTAGGGACAAGGGAGAGAAAGAGATGGAGAGAGAATTGAAGGGAGAAGATAAGGGGGAAGGGAGGAAAGGGAGGTATTTGAGTGACTTTGTGTTGTGTTGTGTTGTGTTGCAAGGGAGAGATTGTGTTGGGAGGGAAAGATTGCATTGGCTTGTGTTTTTTTATTCTCTCTCTCTCTCTCTCTCTCTCTCTCTCTCTCTCTCTCTCTCTCTCTCTCTCTCTCTCTCTCTCTCTCTCTCTCTCTCTCTCTCTCTCTCTCTCTCTCTCTCTCTCTCTCCATTCTTCCCTCCCTCTCTCTCTCTCCCCATTCTTCCCTCCCTCCCTCCCCTCCAGTGACTCCCTTCAAGTTACTCTTTCTTATATACACTTTCTCTCCCTCCCTCCCTCCCTCCCTCCCCCCCTCTCCCCCTCCCTCCCCCCCCTCTCCCCCCACATCAATGGCACGCCGCGATCAAAATTAATCACTCCATTAATTATGATTTTCTTCATTAAGAGCGGCGAGTGAAAAAATGGCCAATTGTTTAAAAAGTTGCTCCTGGGCCTGGCTTTCCCCCCTCCCCCTTCACCCCCCTACTACTCCCCTCCTCCCCCCACCCTTAAAACCCCATTCCATTATAGCCTCTTCTCATCCCCTTCCATCTCTCCCCTTCCTTATCCCTCCCTATTCCCTCTTTCCAATCCTGGGGTCTGGGTCTGGCTTCCCCCCCTCCCCCCCCCACCCCCACCCTTAAAACCCCTTTCTATTATAACCTCACATCCCCTCCCCTCTCCCCCTTCCTCTCCTTTAACCCCTCCATTCCCTGTCTCCAATCCAAAATCCTTTCTTTTTTTTACCCCTTTCCTTTCCTTGCCTCCTCAACCTCTCTTCCTTCACCCCTTTCAACCCCTCCATCTCTCCAACCCCTCCCTCACCCTCTACCTAATCCCCCTCCATTCCCTCCCCCAATCCATATCCATTTCTGTTTTTACTCCCTTCCCTCTCCCTGCTTTTTTAACCTCCCCTCTTTTCCCCTACGACCCCGCTCCACCCCACTAACCCCTCCCTTTTCACCCCCTCCTTCCCCCTGTTATTCACCCCTTTCCTCTCCCTACCTCTTAAACATCCCCCTCCTCATCCCCTCCGATTCTTTGCCCCTCACATACCCTCCCTCTCCACTTCCTTCTCCCCTCCTTAACCTCCCCATTCCCCCTCTCCCCAATCCAATACCACTTCTATTTTCACTCCCTTCTCTTTCCTGCGACTTCAACCTCCCCCACTTCAACCCCTTCGATTCTTTGCCCTCCTCATACCCTCCCTCTCCGCTTCCTTCTCCCCTCCTTAACCTCCCCATTCCCTCTCCCCAATCCAATTCCACTTCTATGTTCACTCCCTTCCCCCTTCCTGCGTCTTCAACCTTCCCTTCCTCCACTCCTTCCACCCCCTCTTTTTCCACCCATTCAACCCCCATCCCCCCTTTTTTATACCCCTTTCTTCTCTCCCTACCTCTTCAACTTCCCTCCCTCCACCCCCCCCAGCTCCTCCGTTTTTATACTTCCCTCCCCCTTCCCTCTTCCCCTTCCTTATCCCTCCCCATTCCTTCTCTCCAATCCAAATCCACTTCTATATTTTCTCTCCTTTTCCTTCCTACCTTTTCATATTTTCTCTCCTTCCCTCCCTCCCTCCCTCCAACCCCTCCAGTTCAAGGTTCTTCTCTCCCCCTCCTTCTCTCCTTCCCTTCTTCTCCCCTTCCGTATTTCCATCTGTGCTTTCTTCTTTTTTTTTTTTCTTCTTTCATTTTTTGTCTTCTTCCATTTCTTCCTCATTTCGTTTCTCGTTTCTCTTCTTTTTTTCTTCTCTTCGTTCTTCCTTTCTTTTCCTTTTTCTCTTCCTCCTTTTCATGTTTACTTCCTTCGTTCTTTTTTTCCTTTTTCGTTTGTTTTGTTTTGTTTTAGTTTCTTGATTTCATTTTTTTCTTTGTTTTCTTCATTTTCTTCCTTTATTTTCCTTTTCCTCCTTCCCTCTTTACTAAATTTTTCCATTATTCATTCATTCATTTATTTATTTTTCCTTCTTTTTTCTTTTTTTCTTATTTTCCTCCTTCCCTCGTTCCCTTATTCCTCCATTCTTCTTATTTCTCTTCTTCGGCGTTAGAGACAGAAAATCATTTATATATTGGTTCGCTCCTTTGTCCTCCTCCTCCTCCTCCTCCTCCTCCTCCTCCTTTTCGTTATTTCCCTCTTCTTTGCCAATCATCTCTTCGTTCTCTCTTCCTTCTATATCTTCTCCTTTTCGTTTAAATTGGGCACTTAATTTGTCCTCTTCTTCCTCTTCCTCCTCCTCCTCCTCTTCATACTCTTTTCACGTGTCCTCTTCGTCCTCCTCCTCCTCCTCCTCTTCCTCTTCATTCTTCCTTTCTTTATTTTATCCTAGTTTCTTATCCTCTTTCGTCTAACTTTGTCCTCTCCCTCTTCTTCCTCCTTTTCTTTCTCTT